>NC_081183.1:71260297-71450049 GCF_029867415.1 Vicia villosa
TAAACAAGACTACCTAGAAAGGCTCCTAGAAAGGATATGATACGCCTTAGAAAGGTTACCTAGAGAGGTTCCTAGGAAGGATAATAAACGCCTTAGAGAAAACTACCTAGAAAGGCTCCTAGAAAGGATATTATACGTCTTAAACAAGACTACCTAGAAAGGCTCCTATAAAGGATATGAATCATCTTAGAAAATATTACCTAGAAAGGTTCCTAGAAAGGATGATAAGTTCTTCGATTGTTTCTGAATTATCTTTGAAGAAAGACCCGGAATGAAGTGTCAGAATTGTATTTGTCATCAGGATGAGCGTTGAGATTGAACTGTTGATACGATTGTATTTACACCGCACTTGGATGATAATATTCTTTTGATTATGAAATGACCTGAAAAGGAAAGATTAGTTTTATGCAATGTCATGATGCATGTATTGAAATTCTCGAAATAAACGAGAGTACTGTATGTTATGCATGTATTTATGAATGATGCAAGGATGAAATATATAGTCGGAGCATATTGATAACTCTTGTATAGCAACTGCTGGTTGAGAAAATAAATCTTTGGGTGCTGTTGGAGATAATGACAAGAGAATTCCTGTCTTTCGTTCAATGATATCTAGCTGGGGATTTTTGATCTTCGCTTGGGGATGAGAGTGACTTGAGTGATTTAATCCTGATGTATCCTGTGACAAGAGAGATGAGTATACTATCCGACCAGATTTCTGAGCGGCAACTTTAACGGAAATACCGAGTTTGAATAAACCATGCTAGAGAAGAAGATTGTGTCGGAAAACCGGCAATGTCGGAGGTATAAAATCCGTTGGGGAACCAAGTCTCTGTTAGGAAGATATTGCTTGAAGATAACTTCTTAAGGAATGCTATGTGGGGATATATTATGAAAACTACTCTGTGGGGAAGGTTCCCAGAGATTTTCAATTTTTCATTGGCCCTTGTCTTTGAGTACTTGCTGTTGAAAAACACCTGCGCGAGTATACCTGCCCCTGGAATCAATAGCTTGGTATGCTTGATACTTGAATTTGGAATTAGAACTTCAAAGAAGAGACAGATACTGACATCATCTGATGCTAGTAGGTAAATAGCATTTGATGAGATTTTTGACTGATGTGACATGCCCCTAGTGATGAACTAACTTCTCTGGCTTTTCAGTGCCTCTGAGAGATTCTATGAATCGTGACCAGCTTTCCACCAGTAGATGGGATAATAATATGTCGTGCCCCTTGTGTAAACAAGCTTTTAGCTGATCGAGTCATGCATACGAGACGTCTCTGCAAATTTATTTGTCGGGAGGACTTTAAGTCAGTAATTATGCCCCATGCAGATTCTTCCTGATGTCAAACATTTGAAATTACGTAGACAAAATTGTTTTATAATGACACTCATAAAAATGCAACGCATATGTTTGTCTTGGAGTTTAAAAACATTTTTTTAGTAAAACAAAAGATGTAAGAAAGTGATATTTGTAAAAACGTGATATATACTCAGGATTTTTGGTAAACTTTAAGGAGTCAGGATACCCTTTTTTTTTGTGACAGTATGCTTTCGAACTAACCATGCTTCAGTTAGGACTTTCAAGGGTTGTAACGTGGCTTGGTTCACGGTTTAAGAAACAAAGGATAAAGGCTCAAAGTTTATTTGTACCCATCTCAATCTTCGTGATGTTCTTCGATCTTATGCTCAGTTAACTTTGCATTTAAGTTCTAGCAGGTCTTGAAGTCGTAATATTGACATTTGATGATGGTTGAAGCACCGAAAGTTTATTTGAAAAGGCAGTCATCCTTTTTTGTAATTATTCTTTTGTCGAGGATTTGTAGTGACCTCTTTTGAAATGTTTTATTTTGTCGAGGATTTTTAGCAACCTCCTTTTTTGAATTTGTTGTTCCTAACATTTGCCTGAACTGTTTATTTTGAGATTACACTCATTGGGATGTTTCAATTTTAAATAAGTCTCCTTCATAGGTTTTGACTTAATAGCTTTTTTTTTCTTTTGATAGATGTTGACTGCCTGACTTAATGATTACGGGAAACCATCATTATTTTTGTAAAAGCGTACTGGCATGACTGAGTTAACTGAGTAACTACCCTGTCCCAGGTTATGATCAAAGGTTTTAAATTGTTCAAGAAAGAAAACTCCTACACCTTAGGCTCAAAGGGGTTGCCTGTTGCCTTGTTTCCTTTTCAGTGCAGAATAGTCAAGTCCCTCGGATACGAGGATGCCTCAGCAAATGTTTCCCTCAGTTCATTCTCATCACAAAAAGATCATAAGTCCCTACGATGCTGCCTTCGATTATATGATCTCGTCCCTCGAGGTTGCCTACAAGATGATATGATAGTCCCTTTCGATTGCTGAGGTGTCCTCTTGGTTGCCTAATAATGACTATTCTCATCCTTCCCTTAGACTACCTGCCCTCTTCATGGCAGGGACAGTCTTATGGTGAACGATAACTACGACGACCCTTCAACCTCCAAATAAAAGGACTTCCTACCCTCCTATGGTATGGATAGCCCTGAAAGGCTAAAAGAACTCTTTTACAATGTTAAGGTAATTAGCTCCTAATTGTTTGCTCTGGATTAAGTTCTTTTTCTACTCTTTTCTCAAAAACCTTCAAAAAGCTACGCTTATTTACAAGCTAAAGTCTTATTTCATTTCTAAACCTTTGAAAACTAAAGAGCAAAACAATTAAGAGCCCATGGAAAACCATGGATGCAAAGGGTGTCTTATACCTTCCCTTTGTATAAATTATCCCCCGAACTCAAAATTTCTTTTAAAAGTTTTTTTTTCTATTCTTTTAGCCTTTCTTTAAATTGGATAAAATAAAAGTCGGTGACGACTCTTGCTTACCGCGACATTTCAATCAAGTCAGTCCACCGTATTACACTATCGAAAAGTTTTCTCTTATCTTCGAACAAAAGGCATCGGATACTTATATTAACAAACAACATGTTATGTCCTTTCTCACTTGTTGCAGGCGGCTGGAGGGAACCGAATATAGTTTTTCTTTTGATTTCTCAATCGTCATACATAAAATGAAGTGGTTGCAAACTAGTGTTGGTGATTTCAGGTGCCTAAAAAATGCATTTTATATGGTCCAAAGTGGGAGTTTATATCTTCTATAGCTTATCCCCCCTTCATTGATAATGGAATACAAGAATACAAGGCAGAGCCGGAGAAAATTGGTGTTATTACTGAACTTAAAGATGGATTTAGGTTTGTGGCTGGATGTCTGAATTTTCCTTCGGATCCCTCCAGCATTATGTTTAATCTTTTTTGCTGGCTTATCAACAATTTACCACCGTCGATTCTAAATCCGTTCTCAAAAGGTTTCACATTCACTTCTTAATTCTTACTTTTTCTTGATTTTCTGTCAATATTTATGTGTTAACTTCAGTTTTTACAATCAAGTAATATATAATCTTACTAGCTAAATGTTATCAATTACTATAGTCAAGAAAAAAAATTAAAACTTGTTTGGTATTACTGCATGTGGATTTGTAGATGAATTTTGTTATGTGATGTAGCTTAGCGTTTTTGAAGTTAATTAGTTATCTATTGTGATTTTTAATCTTGATCAGAACCCTAAACAATTGTTAGCAGATAGGCCCTTATTGTTGTTATTTATCTTGTTAATCTGTTTTCTTATAGATCCGGGTCTTCGCACGACAGATCTACAGCGCGATCTTCGCGTCGGTTCTGGTGTTTGGAATCAATTCTTAGAAAAGCCCGTTGTTGTTTCCTAAATAAGCGCTTGAGAATTTTTTGTTTGCAGGTATGGTGGTAGATTGATGAACAGATCTTAGATCCGACGTATGCTGGTTTCTTCAAAGTAATGGATGCATCATCTTCTGATTTCTAGAAGTGCTCTGAGCCCTGGTTCTAGATTGATGTTTTCCAGATTCATACATGTAGCTGAGCTCAGATTTTTTAGTTATGTATTTGATTGGGAGCTTTGCGGGTGGGAGTTTAATGGATGTAGGTTGTTTCAAGATTTACATATCTCGATTCGCTGAGCGTTTTGAGAATTGAATCCTGATTGATCTTGTCATTCGACCTTTTCCATGACAGGTGCGCTTGCATGGCAGGTCAAAAAAATAATAAAAAAAGATTTGTTGGTTTTTGGGAGAGATTGCACGGGGTTTTTGCTAGGGGTGCCAAAATGGATGGATTGCATGGATATGGATTGGATCGTTAATGGATGGACCAAACCAATCCATTAATCCTTTACAATCCATTAAACTCTCTTAATAAAAATCCAATCCATCCATTAAAGAATAAAATCCATCCATTAACAAATTTCTAATGGATGGATATCCATCCATCTAAAAGATAATTAATTTTTTTTTTAATTTCATAAAAATAATAATTTAAATATTCTGAAATACTTTTTTCGTTTTTTCGAAAGAAAAAAAGATTTTTCGTTCTTCTGAAAAAACTTGAATTTCCATTTTTCTAAAAAAAAATAGACTTTTTCGTATTTTAAAAAAAAACTCGACTTTTTCAGTTTTTCCGAAAAACTCGATTTTTTCATTTTTCCGAAAAAACTCTATTTTTTCGTTTTTCCTGAAAAAATCGACTTTTCGTTTTTTAGAAAAAAACTCGATTATTTCGTTTTTCCCGAAAAAATTTGATTTTTCGTTTTTCCCAAAAAAACTCGATTTTTTCCGAAAAAAACTTGACTTTTTGTTTTTCGAAAAAAACTCGATTTTTTCGTTTTTCCCGAAAAAACCCGACTTTTCATTTTTTCGAAAAAAACTCGGTTTTTTCCGGAAAAAAACCCAACCTTAAAAAATTTGATTTTTTTGTTTTTCTCGAAAAAACCCGACTTTTTGTTTTTCGGAAAAACTCGATTTTTTCGTTTTTCCGAAAAAACGCGATTTTTTCGTTTTCTTGAAAAAAACTTATTTTTTTTCGTATTTCTGAAAGAAAAAAAACACGATTTTTTCGTTTTTCAAATAAAAAACTTTACTTTTTTCGTTCATCAGAAAAAAACCTGAGTTTTTCATTTTTTGAAAAAACTCGATTTTTTTCGTTTACCTAAAAAACTAGATATTTCAATTTTATGAAGAAACTCGACTTTTTGTATTTTTAAATTTTATTTTATTTTTTTAAAATAATTTAAACCTTTTAACGTATAAAATAAAAATAATCCATTGGATTATCAAAATGTGTTGGATGGATTGTATTTATTCATGTATATAAATGGATGAATTTAATTCATCTATTAAGTTATTTTTTATTTGGTTGATGGATTGGATGGATTTTTTAGTAGATTGAATGGATGGATTTTAGTTTAATGGATCCAATTGCCACCCCTAATTTTTGTCCGGGTTATCTCCCTACACGATCCCACTCGTGATCAATTCGTAGAAGGATATCCTATTCACTAAAACTCTTATCAATGCACATATTAATTCATAGAAGGATTCCTTGTACTCCATGGCGAAGTACATATTTGGTGATTCACATTCTGAGTACATATTGAGGTATTATCTATCCAATACACTCATACTCTTATCAATGCAGTGGACATATTGTGGTATTATCTATTTAATTTCACCCACACTCTTATCAATGCAATCCACATTTTGAGGTAATAAATTTCCGATCAGCACTCAAACTCAAACCATCAATGCATGCACATATTTTGTTAATATTATCTATCCAATTTAACTCAATTTGCTTATGATTTGAGAACCATTTATATAAATATCATTTGTTTTATCAAAAGATTTATTAGTAATATAGTGAATATATCTAATAGAAAATGTGATCCATTATACAGAGTTATATTACGTGAATATATCTAATAGAAAATGTATTCCATTATACAAAATTATAGTATAGTTCATGGTTGTTTGTCTGAATTTTCCTCTTTATTAACATGATTATCAATTTTTTAAAATCTGTAAATTACAAGTTTTCATGGATACTTCCATGTAAAAAATTATTTTAACATGCTGTTTTAATTTCACATACGGAATTCAAATTTTATTCATATCAGTTTCTTTCATCATTTTGATTCTTATTTTAGAATTGTAGTGTATTGTCATTGTGGCTAGCAACATGTGTATGTGCAAGGCATGTAACTTTTCAAATTCATGTAACACAATACTTCAGTTAAGATTAAATGTATCATTTACCAGTTTCTAGTTGAAGGCTGCAAAGTTAGGTGAAGAAATAACAACTCAGATCAATTGTTATTTTAGTTGCCAATGCATTTACCTCAATGGATCTCTCAGTTGTGATAAAATATGTCCTCAGTTGAAGGATGTAATGACATGTGAAGAAATAACAATTCCTAAACTATTGCAAGTGCAGTTTTAGTTCAGCTAATGGTACTACCTTATTGGAAGTTGGAACTTCTGTTGTAAATACAAATCATTTGCCAATTTAGAGGAGAATGGATATAGAACATATGAAGGCACTTGTGAATCCCAGAAGCTTTTGTTAGGCTCATACTCAAGTAAGGTGAAAGATTATTTACACTCTTTAATTCATTTGATAGGGTTGAAGTTTATTATCTATTCCCTTCACTACTTTAGTATATTCATTTCAGTTCATTCAATATTTGCATTTTGAAGTTATATGTTTTTACTTAATGTGAAGAAGTAGAACATTGTATGTATAACTTGCTCTGGTCCTCTCTTTTTTGCGCGTCGAAGTATGACTAATCTTTAATATGCATTCAAAACTACCTCCTGTAAAGAAATCATTTTCAAACAGGTTACAAGCAGTACGATTTACCTAGAGAAATATTGAATAGTTTTTAGGCAGTACTAATAAGAGTGTTTGAAAATATATTATGTTGAATAATTTCATTTTTGATTATGTCTGCTTTTTAAATAATACTATTATCTGTCTGATTTATTAGTTGAAGCAAAGCCATTACTTAATTCTGAACTCTAATTTTGTTAATTTACAACAATGATTAATTCTCATGCTTTGAAGATTTTGTCTATATTTTTGGGCAATATAGAAAATTAGAAACACTCTTTAAATTATTTTGATGATTTTATGACATCCTTTATAATAAAATTAAATCTATTTGAAATCAGGAAATCTATTTGAAACCATTGATACATGTGGCTCTTTCTTGTAATAACACTTTCTTGTTGTAATAATTTCTTGTGTCTTGTTTTTTTCATACAGAAAACAATTGCTTCTTAGACTATGTACAATGGTTACATTATTCAACACCCTACTTTTTCACTTTTTATCTTCCACATCATCTTCTCTCTCTTCCACCTAATAATTCAACACCTATTCAATTTTTTTCCACTACAATGGTTTTGTTTAATAAAATTCAACACCCTACCCCACATCATATTCTTATTTTCTTTTAAAGTTTTGTTTTTATGATTATATATTAATATCTATTATCAATTAAAAGTGAATTTTTTTTTATGAGTCCAAATCAAATGAACCAAGTCTCTATTTATAGAGGAAAAAAAATAATGAATTTTGATAAAAATAAAAATAAATAAAAAATTTATTTACTATGAAATAATTAATTTTAAATGATTAAAAGAAAATAAAATCTAAATAATCACAACAACCAATAAAATTGTGTAAAGTGTTGCATGTGGCCCCACTTTTTTCTCATTCAACATGTTGAATCTTTTCAACACCAATTAATCCACATCACATTAAACACCTCATTCAACAAACCATTGTAGACATTCAACTATTGAATAATTTTTTCAACACCCCCATTGTAAATGGTCTTAAGGGCATCGTATTTTGGCCATGGATGAATCCAATGCTACATGTGGAAAGCGGTTGGATTCAATTGGACTAGAGAACACCGAAGCTAACCGTCAAGCATGGCGTAAAATTATATATGAAGAAAGTGATATGACTTAGTTAAAATATAATTTTTATGTGTATGATTTTATAATACTTGAAATATTATGATTGTACATGATTTTGTATACTTTTTGGTTAATATTAAAAATATTTTGACTTAGTTAAAATATGATTTTTATGTGTATGATTTTTATGTGTATGATTTTATAGTATTTGCAATATTATGACTGAAAATGAAATATAACTAAATGGTGTATATGAAATAGGGTGTAAATAGATTTAAATATAATATAATTGTTCATTCATAAATGACGTGTTAACACCCGATTTTTATAAAAATTGGGTGTAATTAAGAACATATCTATACCCGATTTTTATAAAAATGAGGTGTAATTAAGAACATATCTACACCCGTTTTTTATTAAAACTGGGTGTAATTAAGAACGTAATTACACCCGATTTTTATTAAAATAGGGTGTAATTAAGAACGTATCTACACTTGATTTTTATTAAAACAGGGTGTAATTAAAAACGTAATTACGCCCAATTACACCCGATTTTTGTTAAAATAGGGTGTAACGTAGAACGTATTTACACCCGATATTTTTAAAATGGAGAGTAATTAAGAACGTATTTACACCCGATTTTAATTAAAATATGGTGTAAACTAGAACGTATTTACACCCGTTTTAAACGGGTGTAAATTCGTTAGACATTTCTCACCCGGTGGATATACACCCGATTTTTATTAAAAATAATGGGTGTAAATTTAATAAAAAACGGGTGTAAATTAACATTTTTGTACTAGTGACTCATGTATAAAACGTGTGGACTAATAAGTTCTTTATGCATTAATAGTATGAAAAATTAGTCAATAGAGGAAACCATATCTTCTAGAATAATAAAGAGAATAACGGTTTCATCTTCTCATGCTCTTGAAAAAAGAGCATAATAACCATTCTATGGCTCTGAAGATTGAAGTCCAAGAGATCTATTTAAATACCTCAACCATGGAGTTGGGAGGGAGATTATTTCATTAATTGAATAAGCAAATATACACAGCTTCCCATCACTCTCCGCTAGCTTGCTCTAAACACCATAAACGACCAAAAAACAACATATACAACATTACAAATACAAAGCTACTCTTATTGTATGTTTTTAGCCAGTACATTTGTCGCTCACTGTGGAATCCGGAAAAACTGACTTGGGCCACATCTAATATCATTCTCCAATCACTTCCATCACCTTCTCCACGTGCATGGCAAAGCAAGGATAGGATACCAATGTCAACACCATCGTATGACGATTTTCCGATGGTGGAGATTTCATTTCTTTCGACCGAAAGAATGTCAGGTAGTTTTTGACTGCGAGCATCATACATGTGGTTCTTGAAACAAACTTGGAGAAGGAGCCACATCTCAATATCACCTTTTCCAGCAAGCATCAATAGGCATGTTTCCTTATCACAATTATCCCATAGTCATCACTACGAAACATGATGATTGGTACATAAATTGAGTATTAATTATCTTTGGAAGCTCAACATACGTCTTGTTTTGGAACGCCTTTGAGAAAGGATTCAGATTGACGCATATGACATCCAGGAATTTTGAAGTTCCTGGGTAGGTCTCTCAGACGAGTATGTACAGGTGAAAGGCCACATAACAGCATGGACGATGTATGGGTTTGAGGCAGGCTCAAAGGCAATCAAGATCAAGTACCTTGTAGAAGACGATTCATCTCCATACAAAACCATCGTAGGGAGACCCGCCTTAAACCTATTGGGGTTGTCTTGTTAAATCTATATTTGAGCATGAAATACTTGCTTCCCAACATGGAGTTGGGACAATCTAGGGAGATTAAGAGATCGTACAAGAATGTTACAAAAGCACCCTGGAAATAAGGAAGAAGTATATGGACGCAGTCTTCATTCCTCGACCATAAGAGAGGAAGAAATGGAAGGTCTCACTCACATGGAGAACCTAAAGGTGGCTTGAATTGGGCCCAAAGAGTTCCAAGTCATCAAACTAGGCACCTCTCTGTCTGAAGCCAATGAAGAGGAATTGGTTGCCCTAATGCAAAGGAATGTAGATTCTCTTGAAAAATCTCAATCATGCTATGGATAGATATTAGGGCGGCCTCTCGTCATCTCGCCATTGATTTCACACTAAAGCTTGTGTCATAGAGGAAGCATAAAGTGGGTGAGGAGAAGAGGGCAACCATTGATGAATAATATCAAGAAGTAAGAAGTGTTTGCCTCATAACTAAAGTTAAATATTGATCATGTCTAGCTAACACCGTCTTGGTCCAGAGGTAGTCAAACAAATTAGGCATGTCCTTCAACTTCACTGAGCTAAATTCCATTTTCCTTAAGGATCCATATCAATTACCCAATATTAATCAGCTGATTGATGGATCCTTTGGCTATAAAACTCTAAATTTTATGGAAGCCTACTCTGGCTACAATTAGATTAAAGAGGGAACCGGTAGATGTGCTCATGTCAAACCATGACAATTACGACTACAATGTCATCCCCTTTGAACTAGAGAATGCATGCGCCATCTACCAAAGGTTAACAGAGTTCGTATTCTAAAAAACGATAGAGAGAAAACTAGAAGTTTACATTGATGATATGAATGTGAAGCCATTAAAAGGGAAAAGCCATGATACAGACCTGGATGACATCTTGGAATCAGTAAGTGTAACACCCCAATTCTACCCGAAAATATAATGCGAGAAATATCAGAGTATTTAAAATTTCAAAAAAAATTTGGAGTATCACATATCAACTTAAAACTTCAACTTGTATTTCATTTAACAATGATACATAGCATTCGAATAACAGTCAACTATCAGCTTTATTCAACTCAAACAACTTGGAAGTATAAGAAGTAGTTCATATTATCCAACTTGGATTCAACGATTATAATGCCAACAACTAAAACATTAACAACATAGAAACAACAGTATAAACAACCCCCCGAGTGCTACGTATCAGAGCGACACACCAACAGGACTCGATGAAGCAACAAACTTCCACAACTATACTTGAGTACCTGCCCATTTCCCATGGTAGGGGAAACATCAGCAGAAGGGGTGGATATCAAACAGTATAAAGGAAAGTATGATAATAGATATAGTAAGATAAGATCATACATAATTCACCACTTCTCAATATAAGCAATTTGCATCACGACAACAACATGGTTCATATATGCCAACTGATACACATATATCATTAATACATATATATTCACATTCTCATCATATATGTTTCATTCACGTACATGATATCTACAACACATTAACAATCCATATCAAATGAATTCAACTTCACAAACTATGCATCCACACATCATAACAATGACTCGAATGCAACTCGGTATGCGACTCAAATGCGACTCAAACTATGCATATGCATGTGGTACCATTGGTGTAAAACTCACAACGCTATCAATTGCTAGTAATTCCGAGGCAAACATCCAAATCTATCATCTTTGCGATTAAAGGCCAACGCTATGAATGTTATGCTATGCGACAACTTTCCAATACAACTCAATCAATTCAATCAACTCTATCAACAATAGTCAACTCTATCAACAACAATCGACTCTATCAACTCAATCAATTCAATCAACTCTATCAACAACAATCAACGATTCATCACCATCTCAACATAACAACATATCATCATAATCAACTAAACTAACGATAATTCGCTAGGTTTCATGATATAAGGTTATCCACATAACAATGCCCAATAATAATCATATTGGTAAATCACAACATTAACCGCAACAAAAGCATCCAAGACAAAATAACAATTTCCGGTCAATTCGCACAAGAATCACAAAATGCCAATATATCAAGTAAACCGAATCAACTTTCAATTATCATCTAACTCAATTAGATATAATATTAGTTATCAAAACAACATCATTTGCATAGCAATATATTGATGGATAGTTCCTCCAACCATAAAGGAAATGCGGCCATAATAGTATTAGAGGGACCAGATGGCTTCCTGACTGAACAGTCCTTAATGTTTGGGTTTTAAGATAGCAACAACCAAGCCGAGTATGAAATCGCTCTGACCACTAGTTGGATCATGTCCATAATACGTATCTATTGTTAGAATGACTCTCACCAAACAATATGGAAGCGAAAGATTTTCGAAAGTTAGTAGAAAAGTATACCATGATGTATCAAAAGCTTTACAAGATGGGAGAAGCCTCTCCCATGTTGAGGTGTTTAAGGGAAAACAAAATCGCCCTTATTTTTAGAGAGGCCCACCAAGGAACATATGGTAGTCACATTGGAGGATGAGAACTTGCTTTTTTATTTCTCAGAACATGCTATTATTGTTAGAACAAGATTTGTTTATACACCTCATCTCTAAGTTTTCATGATAACATTACATATATTTTATATGTAAACAATTTTGTTTCTAATGTTTTCTTTAGTGTGCAGATCGGAAATCTCTGTACGATTTAAGACTGTTGTCTAAAGAATCATCAGAAATGTTGTCGTCAGAAAGACTACTCTCTTTCATTTCTGTAGGTACATTAGTAGCTCTATTGAATGTTGATTGAATTAAAAAAATATCTCTAGAATACTTTTTAACAAGCTGCCACTTTAGAAATATCAAGTGTCTCTAGAAAAAACAAAGTCTATCAAGATGTTGTCACGCCATATCAGGTTCAAAGCCTACATCAGATGCAAGCTATCACTTCAAGTTCATATGTCAAAGATATGTTCGTCAGAAAAGCTGTTGCTCATTACTCTAAAGACGTAGTTAAAGATCAGCTGAAAAGGATCAAATCGAAAATACAGTTTAGTGTATGACTCTTATTCATATATCTAAACGTGTTCCTCAGATATGTTGTTGCACTATTATCTGATGACATTGTCCTATTCTAAAAGGACTCAAACATTGTTGCATGTATTGTTCGTGTTGTCTCACTATCAAATTGTTATCTCTTCAGGTATAGATTTTATCTAGGAAGTTCTGTGTCATTCTTCAGAAAGAATGTTGTCATTATTTCTGAAAGAAAAAGTTTTGCTTCTATTTTTTTCTGATGTTCTTAAGTTATCCCAAGAAAGTAGTTTCTGAACTACTCATCAGAAAAATCATTAGAAGAACAAAAAATAGAAACTGATCTCTTCTAAGCTTAGTAATTCAGAATCAGCAGTACATCATTTGAAGATAAGATCAAGAAAATTTCTCAAGAATATTCAGTACAACGGCCGGCTCAACAAATCATAAATATCAAGACGTTCATAATATTCAAAAGTTATCTTCCACACCATCACGTCAAAGATGTAAGCTATAGGCTACGGATGTAACGTGTTCCTATATCCAAAATCTACACTTATACCCGTTGGAAAGTAAGCGTTGGCTTATAACAAAAGACTCTTCTATCCTCTCAACGTCTCTCTTTCTGAGGATTATAAATGAAGATCATGACTTCAGAAGAAATGTTGTTGAATGCCAATAGCCAAAGTCGCTGGAAAGTGAAAGACCAAAGATGCTAAAGATTGCTCAAGCAAAAGCTAAGGATTTCTACGAAAAACGCCGAAGATCCTGTTAGTGCAAATTCCAAAAGCTGGAGAGGTTATTCGTTGTAGATGCTAAAGTAGTAATGCTACAACAATGCAAAGAAGTCAAAGCTCAATCAAAGCAAAGCACAAACAATTGCAACACTATGAAGTTGAAGCTGAGGAGGACAAGAAAAAGAAGATAAGATTACTACAAGATGTACATCAACAAATATAAAAAAAAATCTTTGTAGAAACTTGTAAAAGCAAGGAGTTGTTGCACAAATCTTTCTCAATACTTTTGTATTGTTTGTACTTAAAAATTTGTGTAATATGCTTTTAAGAAGCAACTATGTAAAAACAATGTTAATCAATTTTTATTGATTGTTCCTTGAGTGGCTAGTCTTAGTTTATATACTCAAGAAGACGATAACAGTTTGTTATCGTGGGAAATCTTCTTTAGAGGACTAGTTGGGTCAAAATTCTTAAAGGAGTCGTTGATCGTTATATCTCTTAGGGGACCAGTTGGGTCAAAATTCTTATGGGATCACTAACAAAATGGATCAATATTGTGTTGTTAGTCACCGGCAGTTGGCCCGTGCAATTGTAATCATTTGTATGATTTGTGGATTAAGTCATTTTCTAAGGCAAAATCACTCTGGCGCGTGGACAGGACTAACCTTTTCTAAGGGGAAGCTAGATAAATGAATGTGTCATCTGTCTATTTATTGCATGTGCTAATGTTTATCTAAACGAATATTTTTCTAAGAAGGGCAAAGTTTTGAAATCCCAATTCAAACACCCTTTTCTTGTGTTTTTCTTTACCTTTAACTGGTATCAGAGCTAGACTATGTTATTGATTTTTGAATCAAACATTTAACTGTGTAAAGAGATCCAGCTTGAGAAAAATGTTTAGCTGCAAAGAAAGAAATGAACTCTTTTGAATCCTTTAAATTTTCACAAAGAAATCTGAAAAATCTTGAGATATTACTTGTCATGCATAAGGAATTGTCAAGTAGCAAGGAACCTTGTTTGCAGAAAGTTAATTCTTTCTGAGTATGAGATATTTTCAAAAATCAAATAAGTCTACCATTGATTTTCTCAGTGTTGCTCAGTAGGAATTCTTTTGTGTAAAGAATTGTGAGATTCTCGCTTCCTAAGATTATGCATGAGGTTTTAATATAAGAAGTTCTGAAGAAAAAAATTAGAAAGTTGTTGGTATGCTCTGGAACTCATGTTGATCAATTTCTGACCTCTTGATATTAAAACTGGTAAAAGCTTTAGAAGAAAAATCTCCAAAGGATATTAACTGCATCAGCAATAGTTTTCTTCTGACTAATCTAGGTGTCACCTGATTCTCTCAATCATTTTCATTTATATATACTATTGTAAAGAAAATCCTATTCTTGATTTTACGATAATTCATGAATATTGTTGAGATTTTATAGGTTACTTATATATGAAGTATAATTATTACGCACATTAATTAGCATATTCATCTTTGCGTTTTTATTTTTAGAACATATAAAAATTCATCATTTATCGTCAAATCCTTATCATGTGTGTGTATTAAGTTATTGTGTTTGATTACTATTTAAACTCATTATTCCTCATCACTCCTTTATCGTTCTAACTCCAACATCTTCTTGTTTCAAAATCTGTATCGATAAATAACCATGGATTCCCAATTTAAAAGTCTTTCATGAAAGTGTTTCACATCCTCAATCAAAACCTTTTCCTCACCTACTTCAAACAGAGCACATTTCATCAAGTATTGGTCAAAAGTTATTATTTGAACAACCCTATGATGTTCTTGAAGTCACTCTGAGCACTGACTTGGATAAGTTACGTGTTCTCTATGAACCCTTGGTTGATTTTCAAAACCTAAAAGATAATGGGTTCAACCTTATGGCTGATATAAGCGCCTAAGGATGGGAAAACTATTTCAATCATCTTAACGACCAGTTTCTCCTCATCTTGTGAAGGATTTTTGGATTCATGCAAAATCCTCTGTTTATCAAGTTGTTTCGTTCGTCAAAGGAAAAAAAAATCAATGAGCAAAGCATTGCAAAACTCCTTAATCACGACGGTGGAGGAAAGAGATGTTATGATGCCATTGAAAGATGGTCTAGTTTGATTGAAGTTAATGAAGTCATTTTCAAGTCTCAGAAAATTTCCAAAACAAACGGTCTTCATGATCACCTAAGAATTTGGGAAAAGATTATCTCTTCAACAATCATTCCAGAATACCAAAAGAACTTTCCAACAAAATTAACACGTGATAAATTCTATCTTCTATATTTCATTCCTATTGAATTAGGGTTAAGCTTCCCTCCCTTCTGTTATACCATTTGAGAGATAACGTTAGTAAAACAAGAGATGGGAGTGGCAGTTTTAGGCATCACTTTCCACTCGGAAGATTTATCTCTGATATCATTACTGAAAAATATTCCTATCAAAGAATTTAATGAAAAGGATCTCGAAAAGGACATTGGAGAACCCTTATATGCAATCAATCTAGAAAGATCGGGAATCATTGAAGTAGTTTCTCACCTTCCTGAACAAAAAGTTATGAATGTTAACTATCCAAGAAGAGCCTCGACCAAACAAAGAAGTACACTAAATCAAAGTGAGAGTCTAAAGGAATTAATTCCTTTTGTGAACTCTAGCATCTCAGCAAGCTTCGCTAAAGAAAGAAAGAAGACTCAATGTAAAAATTTGTCAAAAACCATTGTGCTTAATGAAGATTTATCTAGTAAGAAAAGACTACGCATTTAAACCAATGTTTCAAGAAACTGAATCATCTCTGACGAAAAAGAATAAACTAAAGGAAAATCAAGTTGCTTGCTTTGATTCTATATTTACCATAATTTCTCAAATATCCTCAGCATGTGAGGTATGTGACAAAGTCACTGTTTCATCTGGCTCTAATCTCCAAAACTCGGTTTCTACTATCTTATCACCTACTCAATAGAACGGCACCGTCTCATCAATCTTCCAGATTAACGTTCCACCTTCTACCAAAAACATTTTATCCATCACATTGGTTTCAACCATGCCTGAAGTCATAACCTCTGAAATTCACTCTGAAACAATGATCTCAAAACCTCTGAATGTTGTAACAAATCCTCTGCTGTATGTTCCTTTAACAACTAGCACATCACCTTCTATTCAAAATATGATTGCTGCTTCTGGATCCTCTAATCCCTCCTTTTCATATTTGGGTCAAATATAAAATCCTCCAAAAACTCAAGAAATTCTTTTTGAAGAACACCATCGTTACCTTAATATTTCTGGTATTTGTCTTAAAGAAGCCATCTCTAAACTAAGAGAAGATGTCACAAATGAAGTTGAAAGAGTTTTCCAATTCATTGAGACAAATGTTCATGCATCTCATGTTGATAAAGTCTGGATAGATTTTAGCAAATGGATGTCTGAAGAAATTCTAAAACTTCAAGATTTATCTTATCAGATAAAAGAGTTATCAGTTAGCAAGGCCATAGAAAGAGCTCAAGCTTTGGAAGCCCAAAAAGATGCTGAACGAGAATTAGCAGAAAAGGAAGCTGCAAAAATAGAAGCCTCTGAAATAGAAGAACTATCAAAAGAAAAGTCAGGTATCTTCTCTTGGCTACAGAAAAAGTTTGAGGATAGACAGAAAGAACAAGTGTTGATCAGGAAAAATATTGTTAAAACAAGATGAGTTCAACAACTTTGTTAAAGATGTACTCACTCAACTGGCTCTGAAGTCCAAGCCTTCCTCTAGCTATGATCCTTTATATTTCATCATATTCTATCTGAGTTTATGTTATTTTTTGTTGCTAAATATTTCCTATGTGTTTTTTGTTGTTTTGAATTAATCTCATGTGTTACTTTTATGTAAATAAATATTTCCTTAGTCTTGTGTTAGTCTAGGATTTTTTAAATGTTCTTAAACTCTTGGAAACTGCGCCTATGTTTTAAAATTATGTAGGAAATAGCTTCTCTCTTCCTGACATTTATTGTTCACTCCGAGTAAGAATACTTTTTCTCCTGTCAAATACGTTTACTCTCTTTTCTACTTATACCCTATTTGCTAATCCTTATTCCACCTTCAAAAATCATATTTTCTTTTCTTCCTTTTTTTAACTGCCATTATGGTTCTCAAAATATTTCACAGTAATGATGACATGTTGGAAGTAATTAAAGAAAGATACTCAAAATTTCAAGGTGCTAGGAAAAGCTTTCATCACGGCATACATTTTCAAGATTGGTATGGATATCTGAATTTACTGCGAGGACCTAGAGCTATCTATCCAAATTTAGTAAAGGCCTTTTGAAGACATGCATCGGTGAGCATTGATAGAAATATCATTTCATCTGATATCTTTGACTTTCCTGTTACAATCCGAAGGTGGAGAAAAATACAAGAGAGGGGGGGATTGAATTGTGTTCTTTATCAATTAAAATTTCCCTTTCTTAATATTCTTTTCTTTCTTTTAGTATCTCATCATTTGGATATGATTTTGATGTTGCGGAAGCATGTTTGTATGGAGTTGCATAACCAATGAGATGTTCATTATTAACTTCTTTGCATCATCAGAACTTCTGACTTGTCTCAGTACAGTTCTGAAGATTTCTGCGTGAAGGTTCTAAGTTAAAATGAATTGGGAAGAAAGTAAAAGACACGTTTATTTTTATCCTGGTTCACCTTCTGAATAAGGCTACCTCCAATCCACCTTCTTCAGGTGATTTGCCTCTCAACAAAGGTTTTAATCCACTATAACTAATCTTGATTACATCTGCATGATCAACCGTCGTGACTAACAATCCTGCACAGCCAACTGCTGTGACTAACCATGTGTAGCGGTGAAATTGGTGAGAATAAAGTCATGGGATAGGCTTAGCTCATTTTTAAACAGATTCGCCACCGCGCTTTATTTTTTCCAAAAAGGAATGGGTGAAAGAGTGAATAGAACCCACAGAAGTTTTTAAAATCAAAACTAATAAACTTATCACAGTTCTGGCTACGGAGGGTTTGTTATACAGGGGGAAGGTTTTAAGCACCCCTCATGTCCATGGTACTCCACGGGAACCTCTTTGTTTTATGTTATTGTTTTTTTGTTTATATATACCTTTTTTGAAAATCCCATGTGAAAAACTTGTTTGAAATAGAGGGTGGAGATGGGAAGAGAAGTTTTTGAAAGTGAGCTCGATAAGACGTCGCGTTTTAGGCCTACATACCCGTTAAGTACAATAGGGAAGTCAGAGCTTCGTAGTTCCTCTTAAAAGGAAAAAAAAATGGGCCAAAGTGGCCAAAATCGTTTTGGTTGTGAGTTTTAAAATACTCACAAGTTTTTAAAAGAGGGTTAAGCTTTAAAACACTTAACAGTTAAAAAGGACTAGGCTTTAAAATATCTAAGGAGTATAAAAGGGTTAAGCTTTAAAATACTCAACAATTTTAATAACAAGGGACCAAGCTTTAAAATACAAGGTCAATGGGTTAGGAGAAGTTTCACCGGGAAT
This sequence comes from Vicia villosa, assembly GCF_029867415.1. Lineage (NCBI taxonomy): Eukaryota > Viridiplantae > Streptophyta > Magnoliopsida > Fabales > Fabaceae > Vicia > Vicia villosa. The sequence continues at coordinate 71,279,160 of NC_081183.1, forward strand.
AATTCTTCTCTTAACACTAAGCTTTTGAAACAAAAGACCCAGCTTTAACAATACAGAGGTCAATGGACTAAGAATAGATTCACCGGGAATAATTCTATTTATTAGTACCAAGGTTTGAAAGGGTTTGGTTAAGCTTTAACAATACTAAACCATAAAACAAGTGAAAAGCTTTAAAATACTTAACACAAAATAAAAGAAATTCGAAAAGAGTTTGAGTACCTTTGACAATTTAGTCAATATCATTCCCATTCTTTTGGACAAAACAACAAACTTAAGCAATTAACAATGAACACCTCAAATGTGTGTGATATCATGTGACACAAGAACAAACAAGTGAGTATGATAATCAATAAATAAGAGGGATGGATGTATCTAACCTTTGGATTCAAACTCATGTATGAATGATGAATGATTAATATGATGAATAATCATAGGGTTAGATAAACAATATATGAGAGAAATTAACAAGATAATGATTAAAATAAGGGTTAATAGACATTTTCCCCCCTGCCATATAGGCGAGATTCGGTTTACCCCCTATTAATTTTTTTTTTGGATTACCCCCCTGTATTTTTAGGGTACCCCCTAAGCGTGTAAAAAACAGTGAAAAACCAGGGGGTAAATCAAAAAAACAAGTTTATAGGGGGGTCCTAGGGGGGTAAATCATAGAGCTTTTCATATTTCAAGGGGGCAATCCAAAAAAAAAAATTAATAGGGGGTAAACCGAATCTCGCCTATATGGCAGGGGGCAAATGTCTATTAACTCTTAAACTAATTATTAAGTACAAAACATGGATTAAATCAACAAGTATGTACAAGATAACAAACTTAATTAATCATGGATAAACAAAGATCAACATGTTTTTGGATTAGGGTTTTAGACCTAAGGTTTTTGAATTAGGGTTTTCAAATTAGGTTTTAAACATAAACTCCTAAACCTAATTGATTTTAATTGTTTAAATACCAATTTCTTTAAGAGAAATGGTCTAAGGGTACATGGAGAAGTTAATGACATCTAATCCTAACCCTAAACATATATGTACAAAAATACACAAAGTTCATTTGAAGAAATAATCAAAAACAGAATAATTTTTCGTTGATTTTCTTAACATAAAAGACATGTTTTGATTAATTTTTAAATAATGAAATAATAAATATTTTTGGATTTTTTAACATGGTATTAAAATATAGAAGATAAATAATCATACAAAAAAAGATCAAGTTAAAAAGATCAATTTTTCAATTTGTTATTATTTTTCAAAGTTGTGAATAAAATTAAATAAACAAGTGATAAAAAAGTCGGAAATGTGGTTACTAAGGCTTGAACCCACGCCACTGAACTTACCACACAAAACATACACATTGAGCTAGCGCGCGTGTAGTGACATAAGGGTGAGCCCAACTCAATACAACACTTAACAAGTGGTGAAAACAAAAAAATAAAATAACAAAATGGTTTGGGGCGAGGGGGATTCGAACCCCAGACCTGAGGGTCATGCTTAGCAAATACCAGTTACTAATTGGGCTATACGATGAAGTCGTTTATGGAACATAAACCAACCAATATATTATAAAACACGCGCCAGAATTTAAATTCAAACACTCAACATCTTCATCTTCCTCACTAAACTCGTGTGTGAACAACCATGGCACCAATCCGGATTCTCTCAATTATGCATCATTTTTGACTAAACAAGGCCCTAACCTGTTCATAAATCAATCACGAAACTAATGGCACAAGTCTCATAAATTTATTCACATTCAAACTCTCCAATTTCTGAGTTTAGCTCAAGAACCCTAAAAATTGATTTTTAAATTAAACTCTCAAAACGCATGATCAAGCCCCAATACCTTAGGTATTTTGTTCCTCACACCCTTCTGAACACAATGGTATCAAGCTTTCTGAAAATTAATGCTCAAATCAGAGAGTTAGGTTTCGAAGTTTATACCTTTGAAACTGAAAATTAAAAGGTGCTTTAATGGACTTCCTTAAGAGAACTAATGATCTGGATAGCTTCCTGGTACTTAGTAGAAGCTGTTTGAATGCTCACTTGAGTTGAATCACCTCTAGAACCTCTTACCCGAAGTTACCTGCAAAACAAGAAACTGAAAATGGAAAACTTGGTTCCAATAGTTATAAATGTTGTTTAATGGTTTGGATCACTTCTATATCATGTATCGAAGGTGTTTGAATGATAAATTTGGCTAATAAGCTTATGGAATGGAGTTTGGAGGTTTAAGGTATCAAATGAAGCTTTTATGGAGGTAAAATTGTGAACCTGAGTTAGAGGGGCTTTGAGGGACTATGGAAGGTATAGACACTTTCTAAATGATATTTAGAAGTTGTCTAAACCATTGGTTGACACCCAGAACTTGTGGAACTCAAAATCACTATAAAAATGCAAAGATTGGAAAATGGAGAATTTCAAGTGATAGGTGACTTGGAGAAATCTAGTGTCATTGATAAAGGGAGTGATGCCCTCTATTTATAGACAAGTTTTATGGTTTGTGGAGGGAAAAATCTCATAAGTTTGAAGCTCATATGTGACCCTTGTACTTGGTTGCTTCTTTGTGAAGAAATGAGAAAGTTATGGTTTCAATGGATGGTACAAACTTTAAGCATGCTTGCAAGGACTTTGATATGATCTTAGACGCTTGCTTGTGATATTCAATTTGCTTTTGGTGCAGGGGAGACATGGGAGAGGCTCAAGGAGAGTGGACTTTGTGCATAAAGCCTCTTTATCAAAATGGAAGTGTGATCTTCATGCCATTAATGGAATGATCACTTGGATAATCGCTTAAACACTTGGATTATAGCTCAAAAGCAAGTGTAATATTCTGATTATGGTGCTTTGAACAAGTTATATGGGCTGAAAGAAAGGAATATTTGCATTTGAAATGGTTTTGTTTCATAACTTCTTCATCTTCATTCTTGAATTCAAGTGTTCATGGTGCCTTCTTTACAAACTTGTTGTTCTGGGGTGACATTACCACTTCTCCCCCTGTTTTCCAATTTTTTTTTTTTTTTAAATTATGGTTCCTCAAAGATGCAGACTCCTAACTTTCTCCGCAAGTTCTCAAACCGTGTAGCATCAAGGGCTTTTGTGAAAATGTCATTGATATTGTCAGGAACATTCTTGTCACTATCTTTAGAATCATCTTCAGTCTTCTTGGTTAGGTCCTCAGTTTTCAAAATATGCACCATTTTCAACTATGCATCATTCAATATCTTATTAGGACTAGTTACCTCCGTATGCATATTTAGACAAGACACTGCTTTGGACGATAGGAATAGAGATTGTTGAGACATCTCAATGAAGTGAGTGAGTTTTAAACCTTTTTCTGTGGGAGAAGCGCAATTTGAGATCACACTAGAGTTGTTGTAGAGGGATGGCAGCTGAAAGATCTTTTTATGAACCGGGAACCTTTTACATCTAGCTCACTAAGAGCATCTCCAATGGTAGTATTTTCCATTGAGTTCTCCAACTGTACATAAATATAATAATTAAATATTCAAACAATAGGCCATGTCATAGTACAGTTGCATTGCAATGCAACTAGTAAAAAATTGTGGTACCCAATCAAATTACTTTATGAGGTAAAGCTGTGGGACCCATTATAATTACACCAATAATATAAAAATTAAATAAAATGTTTTGAGATGATATGGCTGGTGGGACCCATAAAGAACTCAAAAATGGGTTGCACCATTGGAGATGGTCTAACACCACCTAGATCAGTGGTTGACTGTTTTATAGAAATTTGTTTGTTCTCCACACAATCTTTGATGTAGTAGAGCATAGTTATGACATCTTTCTTGACATTCTGATTAGATATCCTTGGTGTATCCAACTTGATTTAGACCAATCTACAATTTTTGTAGGAATCATACCTATCATCAAATTCACATCTTCAGTTGTGATAAGAAGGATCATGCTCTCCTTGCTTTCTTGAGTTCTCAGGTTGATTTGTGAATCCTTTGCTCTTTCCATCCAGATTCTTGAAGCTTGGTCTATTTCTGGTGACTCATCTCTTAGATGAAATTGATGGCCAATGGATAGCTTCCTTTGGATCACCTTCAATACAGTACTCACCTTGAACAGATAGACGTCTCGTTTCATCTCTTTAGTCTAGATGTCATTAAGAGCATTCATCATTATTTTTGTCAGGTGAAATTTGTGATCATTACAGGAAGTTGTATATGATTTCCTTGATCTTCTGACAACTTCTGGGATTTGGTTTAGAACAGTAATCTCCCTATGGAGAACATTTTGGATATTGACTGATGAGCATTCATCAATTCTAGAGGCTTCATTTGTCTTAATGCTCACAATTGAGTTCCCAGCATATTTTGATGTTAAGACATCAGTTTTGACATTTTCATATTTTACTGAGGTAGTAATCTCACCTTCTTCTACAACATCCCACTTTATTGTTGTGTTCTTGCTAGTAGCAGGAATGCACTTGTTCTTTTTGTGACTTTCATATTGTCTAGGTTTCTTTCTTCTAGAGCTTCCTGTTTTCTTTATAGCCTCCTTCTCATTTTTGTCACAACTTGAGTGTTTAGTGACAACACATGACTTCTGCTGAGGTGGCTTTATCTTGGCCATATTTTCCTGTTGAGGGATCTTTATTTTGGTAGGTGTATGAGTTTCAGGACATGAGGACAATTGATAGCCTCTCTTGGCTGAGACAGGTGTGTTTTTTTCGGATGTTGAGGCTCTTGATTGAACTTCTATTTATTCTTCTTGTTAGGACTGATTGACTTGCTTATATTTGTGTCTTGAGTACTTCCCATTGCTGTCTTCTTGTTTGATCTTCTGTTTCGCAGTTTTCTATCTAGATTAATAATGTTTATCATGAGACTTACTCTTTCTTCTTGTAATAGGGCATAAGCTTTTTTATACACTGCCAGTCTTTTGCTCAGTTCTCCATTTAGAAGACACATCTCAGAATATCGAGCACCAAGTTCACTAACTGTGAGTTCTTCAATATAAGACTCATCCTCTTCTTCCATATGGTTCTTTGTTCTGGGGACGGGAACCTCTAGCTTGATAGTTCTTTCTTGATGATTACCCTCAATTTTTTCTTTGGCCACGAGACAAGCAGAAGGAAACTTGGAGTTTTTAGGCTCCCATAGGTAACAATTATTCTCAGATCTGACTCCCTTCATGATTTCTTTATTTTCTCTATTAGTAACAATACACTTTTCTTTAGTGAACCTGACATAGAATCCTTCATCACATAGTTGGCTGATGCTTATAAGATTTGCAGCCAATCCTTGTACAAGTAAGACATTGTTTAGATTAGGAACACCATGACCTTCTATCCTGCCAACACCTTTGACTTCTCTTATTTCTCCATCACCAAGAGTCACATAATTGGTTCCCTCAAGTTCGAAGTCTACTAATGAGTTCTTTCTCCCCGTCATATGATCTGAGCAACCACTGTCAAGATACCAATCTTTCTTGGCAGGCCTTCTTAGAGAAGTGTGTGCTACTAGAGCAACATTCTTAGCCACCCACTATTGCTTTCTGTTATAGGTATCATATTCAGGTTTGGCTTGATGAGTTTGGTTTGGATATCCAACTAGTCTGAAACCGAATGGCTTTATGTGACTAAATCTTCCACAATGATGACACCTCCATCTTTTGAATTTCTTCTTTGTATGGACCATTCTTTTGTTTCCTTGATGTTGTGACATTGGCGCTGACATCAGGTTAGTCACACAAGTTTCATGTTTTGATCTCCTAATCCACGAACTGAATTCCTCTTTAGCCACAAATCCTACCCCAGACTTGTCTCATGCTCTTTGTCCAGACTCCAGAATTTCCTCTAGAGTATCATTTCCATTATTAAGCATTTTGAAGGATTTAGTCATTTGATCAAGCTTGTGGTTCAACATGCTCACTTCACTACCTAGAGAGTCTATGGTTGCAAGATGTCTATTCTTCTCAGTTTCTAGCTCTTTTAGGATTATCTCTTGCTTCTCCACTTGTTTGCAGACTTCAGCATTCTTGATACACAACTTCTTGTATGAGGCAGCGATTTCCTCAAAGGTTAGCTCGTCATCTCTAGAATCATCATCAGAGGCATAGAATCTTTTTGGAACTGTGACATGTTTTGCAGTTTCTTCTTCAGACTCAGAGTCTTCATCAGACCAAGTGACAGACAGCCCTTTCTTTTGCTCTTTGAGGTAGATAATACATTCAGCTCTAATGTGTCCATATCCTTCACATCCATGACACTGAACCCCTTTTCCTTGACTGGGATTTTCTCCAGCTTTGAATCTTCTTCTTGGATCATAGGTTTTGCTGATGTCATTGGAAGTGTTCTTGATATTGGATCTGGACTTCTGATCAACCCTTTTAATAAATATGTTGAGTTGTTTTTCAAGTATGGCTATGGCTTCTGATAAATTTTCATCACTTCCACCATTGCTTTCTCTTGAATTATCTTCTGTGTCGAAAACAAAAGCTATGCTCTTGTTCTTCTTTTCAATAGACTCACTAATACTTAACTCAAAGGTTTGTAGAGAACCAATGAGTTCGTCCAGCTTCATGTTGCCGATGTCTTGGGCTTCTTCTATGGCAATCACCTTCACATCAAATCTATTAGGCAGTGATCTGTGGATCTTTCTTACTAGTATTTCTTCAGACATTTTTTCTCCTAAGGCTCCTGAGTTATTTGCAATCTCAAGGACATTTATGTAAAATTCATAAATGGTTTCATCCTCTTTTATCTAAAGATTTTCAAACTTAACGGTAAGCATTTGAAGTTTAGACATCTTTACCTTGGATGTGCCTTCATGAGATGTTTTGAGAATATCCCAAACCTCTTTAGCTAGATCACAGTGTTGCACAAGTCTGAATATGTCCTTGTCAATTCCATTGAACAAGGCATTTAGGGCCTTGAATGCCCAAAGCTAGCTCTTCTTGAGTTTTGTTCCATTGTGCTTCAGGAATTAGAACAGTGGTTCCATCTTCCATAACCTTCTCAAGATGTTTCCATCCGCTTTCCACAGCTCTCCAGGCCTTGCTGTCCACAAACTTTATGACAGCTACCATACGAGGTTTCCAGTAGTCATATTTAGAGCCATCCAGGATGGGTGGTCTATTCCCAAACACTAAAAATTCTTTCTCCATCGTACAAGAATATCGTTGTCCATAGATCTCACCCAGATGTAAACAGGCAGGGTGCCTATTCTGATGCCAATTGAAAAATCTTGTAACTCACGCTCAATGTCATACTAGATGTTATGACATCCACAATTACACAGAACAAAAATGTTAAAACAGAAACACATAAAAACAATAAAGAACACACAGAATTCTTTACCTAGTTCGGTTCAAACAACCTACTCTGGGGGCTTCCAAGCCAGGGAGGGAATCCAATATAAGCAGAATTAATTCGGAGTTAAACTCCCCCGTTTACAACTCCTCACTTAATACCTACCCAATGTAATTCCAATATATTCCTAGACTTGAGTATCTCCACTCACTCCCCCTCAATCACAGCAGTGATTACAAACAAACATTAAACAAATTGAGAGAGAAGACACACTTTAAAAACACACCTTGATCTGCTTAAAAGCTTCAATCAAGAGACACACACTCGTGCTTAAAAGCTTAGAGTGACAAAATACATAAACAACCTAATCCAATACAATCATCAAAAGACAACTGCTTGGACTACAAGAGACACAGCTACATAACTACGGTTCTTCACAATTAACAAACTTTCTCTCTGCGTTCCAGATTAGGATTGCAGTCTTCTTATATGCAGCTCTTGGGCCTTGGGCTTTTCAAGAATCAAATTAGGGTTAACCAAGTTAACCTAATTTACACGTCATCTGGTTGTTACATAATGTGCTGTCAGCGAAATCTTCTAGACGAAATATTCAGCAACAATAAAAGGTTTCCTAAATTGTAGATTGAGATAAATCAGGAAACACATTAATAAAATATAACAACTCCTGCTGTCAGAAAAGGATGTCATGACATCGGTCATTACATTTACTAACAGAACCTGTATTAGCTTAACACATATGCAGCCTGCATAACACAATATAAATCATGTCATGACATCAATCAAGACATTAAACACCAAGGTATGTTTTACCACAAATGCAGCCAACATGAAAAACATCTACACTGTTGTTGTTCTTCTGAGTAGGATTGTTTGACATGTTCTTAATCAGAACATCTGATGAATTTTAGATTTTTCAATCTTCTAGATGTTTGATTCTTCTTTTACATCTGAGCTAGTTTCAGATGAATCCTGTATAAGGCTTATAGCATAATATCTGCACACTAAGTGAAACCATTAGTACTAAAATTGTTACTCACTAAATATATGTTCTTTATCATCAAAACCAGGTTCTAAACATAGATTCTCAATCTTTTTCTAACACAATCATCATCGGTACCATTGTTGATGCTATAAATTGTGCTAGAATGGGCATGACTACAAACCATGTCTCTCTCAAGTGCACTCCTGATGCCAAGATGGTCTCTATCTTTGATATAGCCTCTGGTTTTGAACCAACTAACCCAGATAAGTCCTACTTGTTACTAAAGACTGGTTTCAGTTTATTCTCTTGAATATTCTTCCTCGTGGCACCAACAATAACTTTCTATTTCATGATGATAAACTCTTGATCTACTGCTTGCTTAATCGCATCCTTATTAACCTGCCTCAAGTCATTTTCAACCATCTTAACTAATCCATTGTCTCATCCAGAGAAATGAGCAAGTCCTTCATTCCTTATGGAAGAGTCCTATCTGAAGTAATCTATTAGGCGAAAAATTGTAAGAATTATTCAAGGATGCGTCTTTGTCCTGACAATGCTCTATGGAAGAAAGATGTGAGGTCTTTGAGGATGATTGGTTTAAATAAATTAGAGTCTTGTTGTTTCTGTCAGTTTCTTTTTCATGTCACACTATGCCGTACAAGGGCTTTCACAATGCTTTTTTTGGGCTTTTAGAGCGCTTAAAAGCGCTGCCTTTGGTAGCGCTGTCGTAGGTAAAGACAGCGCCTTTTGGTACGCCAAAAGCGCTCTCGTAGAATCCCCTATATCAGCGCTTTTTCTAGAAAAGCTCTCTCGTAGCATCCCCTATAGCAGTGCTTTTTCCAGAAAAGCGCTCTCGTAGCATCCCTTATAGGAACGCTTTTTCCAGAAAGCGCTTTCGTAGGTAGCGCTTTTTTTTATCTTTTATGCTTTATTATTATCTTAGGCAGCACTTTTAATTAGAAAGCGCTTTCGTAGGTAGGCCTTTAAGAGCGTTTTTGAAAGCGATTTCGTTGCTAAACGCAGTATTTTAAAGTGCGACCTGTAATTTAAGCCTCCCAATTCGACCTGTAATTTATATTTATTTCCAACCTGTAATATTTTTGAAAATAATCACTAAACATGTAATTCAAGCCTTATATATATATATATATACCATTATTTCAACACAAACCCGTATGTAGGACATTATATACCATTATTTACCAATATAATCCAAAATAAAATATATACACCATTATAGTTCAATTCACATGTTTACAAAAGATACATATAACTAAATCATCTCTAACAATAACTAAATCAGAATATAAGCCCAAAATTCTCAAAATCCGATGAGCGGACGGTCCTGGTCCTGCAAAGTATGAACAGAACAACACCGTCAATTAAACTAACTTTGCTCAAACACAACTAAAGGCTCCAACACAAAGTCATTATCAAAATCCGTCACACAATAATGAGCAAGCAACACAGAACGACCCAATCCCCTCATATAAAATTCTGCACTAATAGTATTTCCTTAATATGAAAACAACACTAAAATTCTATACCACAACAAAGTTTCAAAACAGACCCCACAACAACATCTATACTTCAAATTTTCCAGAAAACAAATTGTCATTGATCAGAAACATCAACAATATTATTAGCAACAATTTCATGTGATTTGCAACTCAATCCACCAATGTAATGTGTCATCAATCCAGTCTCAAATCAAACTATCATCACCACTTATTTAAGAATCAAACTCAACAACAACAAAAACAAAGTGCAGCACTCTTATTCAGCAAACAGGAAACTTGATTCATATAACAACGTCATCATCGTCAATTAATATTAAGCAAAATGAATCAACATCCACCATTATATCATCATTAAAAAAATTTACTCATTTAAACAATCACCTAAAGTGCATATAAATTCTAATGATCATTTTCATCAATTTGACATATCAAGAACATTATTAATTGACAGTAACAGCCATAAGTAATTATCAATTTGCAATGTCTTCGACTCGATCATAAACGTATGTGTCTGTGCAATCTTCGTTTGAAGCATACGTTGTATTATACCTCAATTCAACATTCCCGTTACTTTTCTCACCATGCAAATTTCAACATGTATAACTTCTATCAATTCCAAACCGCAGTAAATGTGATGCCAACTAATCCCCGTCAACCTGAACCCCATAACAACAACCCAAGCAAGGACACGTCATTCGACTCACGTCTTCGGCGTGCGCAACCGCAAACTTAACGAATTCCAATACCCCTTTCACATACTCTTTCGACAATTGATTTGAATGCATCCATATCTTATCCATGTCTTAATTAAGCTAAACAAAAACAACTAATTAAGGCACAAAATAGTATAATGCGTTTCTATCAAAACCAGTAAAATGTGATGCCCGTCAACCTGAACCCCATAACAACAACCCAAGCAAGGACACGTCATTCGACTCACGTCTTCGGCGTGCGCAACCGCAAACTTAACGAATTCCAATACCCCTTTCTCATACTCTTTCGACAATTGATTTGAATGCATCCATATCTTATCCATGTCTTAATTAAGCTAAACAAAAACAACTAATTAAGGCACAAAATAGTATAATGCGTTTCTATCAAAACCAGTAAAAAGCGTAACATATTCATACAATTTCAGACAAATTTATCACAATACCAGTATTTTGAGAAAGAAATTTACCTCGGATTTTACCGAACTCAAGAAAACGCAGAGAATGAGCGTTGTATGTCGAACTAGGCCGGAAAATGCTGCTAATTCAAAGAAAAGAAAACTTCTATTATAAAAAAATTTATACAATAAAAACCGACTCAACCACTAATTACAGTCATTCATAAGTAGAGAAGTAAGCAGCTAATTAAAGTGGAAATGATCCATCATAGCAGTTCGTTCAAAGCACAACTAATTACTTTGGCAAGAGAGAACAATTAATTACCTGTATAGAAGTAAGCAACTTCTAGACCCACACAATGTAAGATTCTTTAAAACGATAAACTTCCACTCTTCACAAGTAACCCCTATAGAAAATTCACAAAGTTAGTAAGTTCATCACTTAACGATTAACAAAATTGACATCAAGAATCATAACAACATTGTAAAAAATCAGCATTATGTACATGGTGCTAAACATATTTAAAATCAAGTAAACACAACAGTAAATATGGTCATCAATTCACAAATGAGAATGGAACTCAATGCGAGAAAACAAGGCATGGCAGAAAGTTACAGCACTCATAAGCATTCATTGGCATACAAGAAAGTCATATTATCAACTAGAAACAACAACAACTCAATTCAACTAAGTTTAGGCCAAAATCTCTTTCCAAGACTAAGTCTTTATTTTATGAATTGAAAGTAGTAAAAATAACAACAAATGCTAAGTCTAAAATACTGCACTTAAGATGCTGCTAAAACAGTCCCACAAAGTCGTTTAAAGCACACATGAACACAAGAGAATGGATCAAGGCATTTAGCAAGAAAGAACACATATGCATGGTTGAAATTTAATCACAAAACATAATTTTCAAGTGGTAAAATAACCAAGTATAATCAACACCAACTCACTTTTTATGAAAGAATTTTCAAATACCACTTACAAAATTAGCAACAACAAGCTCTCTCCATCATTCGCACATTTAAACATCAACACACACGTTTGACAAGTGAATTACTCTTAACAAAACTAGCATCAATATTCATGAACCAAACAATAAAAATTCTCAACACTTCACAACAACACAAAAAAAAATGTTTGCTATCACTCTTAGGAATTCTAGCCATGAGATTGATAACATCCTAACAATTTGATTCATGAGTAAATAGAAAGCATCATCACTAATCAACACCAATTTAAGCCAAAAAAATTATGCACTATGCATCCTTGAAATGACACACCTTGTCAACACCTAGCATGAATGATACTAGAAATTGAGCCTCAAATAACAACAAGAATAACCACAATTAATTTTTAGCATCATCTTTTTAGTTCATATCCACACATTTTCACTAGTTTTCTTTGAACAAACAACAACACCAATCAGCACCTAAAACTCACAGCAATCATCCATTAAGCATACTTTGAGCAACTCTTGTTTATTAGTGAACACAACAATTCACATCATCAAACATTAAGAGAAATTAATCATAGCCCGACAGGATTATTGCCAAAAAATATGAATAACACTAAGCCTTATCATTAACGTTCAAACTTGACAATTAATTTTCAACCATGATTAACAACAACTTGCATCCACCGTGAACATCAATTCTCGTCTTACACAAACTCAAGTAAATTTCCAGCTTCATTATTTACTCATATTAGCAACCAAAAACAACAATGTCATCATCATTTTCTCCAACATTAATGAGTTATATACAAGCAAGTGATATAACATCAAAACCAAACAAATTCTCCGCATTATCGCAATCAACATTCAGCACCTATATCAACTCCCAACCATATTAAAACAACCGAATCAACTTCGAAAACTTCCACAAGCAATTACACAAACACCTAGTATGCTAACTACCAATGCTACTCTTTTCTATCAATTATTTCTCAGCACTATCAAGACTCAATTACTCATTAGCATCATCCATAATCATCAAAGAACTACCACATTTCCACAATTATATTCACCATTCAAATAATCAACTAAACTAGACTAAACTAAGTTCCATCATCGATAGCAATTCAATGATTCATAAGCATAAATCACATTATATAGTACTTGTAATTTTTTGAACAACAACATATCCATTTAATGATTCATAAGCATAAGAAATGAAAATCAACATATTAAAATGCTTAATAATGTATTCTAGACCCACACATTTTAACATCAATGATTTTCACTTAACTAACTCATAGAAACATAACGGATAACAGAGAACAAACTAACTGAAACAGAATTTCCAACGGATACAAACCTCAGAAGGGTTGTTCAGAAAAACCCGTGAACCGAACTGAATTGAAAACCAATCAAACTTTTCTTTTCCTGCAAAAAAATAGTGACAAACAACCAATAATGGTCATCAATTTTCAGAATATGAAGATAAACCCTAAAAAATCATAAAAAAGCACATAGATTTAGAGACCTCTAACTCTAAATACTACTCAACTTAAACAATTCTTACATGCCACAAATTCAAATATGAAGATAAAGATTCAACATTTCTCACCTTTGAAAGAAGGGTGAGCCGGAATGGAGGGAGTCCAAGCGGAGGGAGTACGACGAAGGGAGTACAGACGGAAGGAGTACGACGGCGGGAGAACGACGAAGGGAGTACAGACGGAAGGAGTACGACGGCGGGAGAACGACGGAGGGAGTATGAACGGAGGCGTGGAGAGGAATACAATGTGAGGCGGAGAAAGGAGGAATACTGTGTTGAAAGAAATATGAGGAGGAGAAATAGTGTGAGACGTGTTTTGTTATTTTAGGATTTAACAATTATAATTATAAAATTACCTACGCCAATGCTTTTACTAAAGCGCTTTCATACCCCCCCCCCCCCTTTACCAGCGCTTTTATTAAAGCGCTTTCATAAATCCCCCTATAGCAGCGCTTTCTAAAAGCGTTTTCATACCCTCTAAAAGCGCTTCCGTAGATGCGCTGCTAAAAGACAAATTTGGCGTAGTGTCATTTTTTGATGTTGTTTTCTGTAAAGTTTGCATCTTTAAGTTATTAAAATCTTCTTGTTACTTTTTTCTTGTTGTTATGTTGTAATCTCTGTTTATCTTTACGAAATTTATGTATCTCTCTTGTTATATTGATTGTGTGTCTTTTAATGATCTCCTATGTTAATGTAAATGTTTGTGTGTTTAATTTTCTCTCACTGATCTCTTTTGTTTAATCAAAGTTAAAATCAATTAATTATTTCTTGAAACTTGTTTACTATGACAAAAAAGGGGAGAAAGTTAAGATGTCATTTTGATGAAATCCCTTAAAATCTGCTTGCATAATTAAAATAGATTTAGATATATACATTCAAAAAGAATTTAAAATGTAATTTTATTAAGAAGAACGAATTTCTGATAAGCTAACTCTGAAAAATTGCTTCCACTTATTTTTCATCAGAATTCTAGTCATTTGAAATTTAGCTAAGAAAACCCTATTTCCTGAAAAGTCTCAAGTCTTAGATTCAGGGGGGGAGATTATTTAACTTAGGAGGAGTTTTCTAAACAATGCTCAGCTATCCCTTCATTCTATACCACGAGTCTTTAACTAAGGGGGAGCTTTTGTTAAACAAATGAAGTTTTCGTCTGTATTTTAAATTCGATTATGATATTACCTTATAAAATTGTTAAATCAGAATACATGATTTTGTCATCATCAAAAAGGGGGAGATTGTTAGAACAAGATTTGTTTCTACACTTCATCTTTAAGTTTTGATGATAACAACACATATATTTTAGGCTTAAATAGTCTTTTGGTCCCTGTAAGTTAGCGTGTTTTTGGTTTTCGTCCTTGTATTTTTATTTTTGGGGATAAAGTCCTCAAATGATAAATTTCATTTGATTTTAGTCCCTAAAGTGAAAAATCGCAGAAAATCTGCAGGTTTCCTGCGAATTTTCCTGCAAATTTCAATTTTAAGGACGAAAACTAAAATGATTTAAACATTCAGGGACCATTTCCAAGAAAAATAAGATATAGGGATGAAAATAAAAAACACGCCAACTTACAAGGACCAAAACACTATTTAAGCCTGTATTTTATATGCAAAATATTTTGTTGGGTTAATGAACTTTTTCGTCCCTTTAAATATTTCAAATTTCGTTTTTAGTCCCTCCAAAATTTTCCTTCAAGAAATCGTCCCTTCAAAATTTTTCTTCCGAACTATTGGTCCCTAACGTCAAATTTCGTAGCTAATCAGTGGCTAAAGTCGTAGCTAATCTCTAGCAAATTTGACGTTAGGGACTAATAGTTTAGACAAAAAATTTTGAAGGGACGATTTCTTAAAGGAAAATTTTGGAGGGACTAAAAACGAAATATGCAATATTTAGAGGGACCAAAAAGTTCATTAACCCTATTTTGTTTCTAATGTTTTCTTGAGTGTTAAGATCAAAAAGCTTTGTATGATTTAAGTTTGTTGTAACTCGAACGGAGAACTGACTTTATTATTTTCGCAAACAAATGTTGCAGTGAGCAAAAGTCGCCACCGACTTTTATTTTATCCTATTTTAGGAAAGGTATAAAAGTACATGAAAGACCTAAAAAGAGAGTTTGAGTTCGAGGGGTAAGTTATGAAAAGGGAAGGTTTAGCACCCTTTTCATCCGTAGTTATCTATGGGCTCTTAGTTTACTTAGCTCATTTTGCTTTGTTTGAAAAGCTTGAAAAAGCATAGTGTGTGTGTGTGTGTGTGTGTGTGTGTGTGTGTGTGTGTGTGTGTGTGTGTGTGTGTGTGTTTTGAAAGAAGTGCCAATAGTAAGGCAAGACTTCGCAATGATCCTTGTATCGGTCCTCAAGGATGTATGCGAAGTATTTTTGAAATTCGTTTGAAAAAGGTAAGTGGTGAGAGAAAATGTTTGGTTGAGCATGCAAACTAAAGGATACTTACCCTACGTTTAGTCTTTCCTATACTTTCTACTTTCTTTAAGGGATAAGACTAACCATACCATTTGTGGGTAGGTAGTCCTATCTATTGGACGTTTTTAAGGGACATCGAAGGGTCATCGGTGGTCGTTTGAAGGCAACATGATAGAGGGGACAATCATCTTATCGTAGGCAACAATTTGAGGCACAATATCATGTATTCATAGGCAACATCGAGTGACAAGATCATGTATTCGTAGGCAACATCGAGGGTCATCGAGGGACCATGATCTTTGATGATTTTTTGAATCGAGGGACGTTTGCTATTGGTACATGTATACTCGGGGGACATGACCATTATTAGTAAGGCAACCAAGAGGGGCGTAGCCTAGGGGTGCAAGTGTAAATTAGTGTTTGTTTTCAGAATATTTCATCTTGTCAATTAGTGATCTAGATCGAATTTTAAATTCTTTCACACCCTAATTTACTAACACATGCAAGCATATAGTACAGGAAAATAAAAGGCAAAAAAATAAAGGTCCTAGCTATTACAGGGCTTTGGGGAGGGGGTTACAATAAAATTGAGAGTGTGGAAATTAAAACCCTAAATTAAACTATTACAACCTGTGAGAAATTACATAATAATCGGGAAAAAAGAAGCGTACGGGAAATTAAGTTACAACCAGTAAACAGTTACAAAGTTATACGCGTGAAGATAGAAAATCAGAATCAAAGTAAATAAAATTTGAGTTCGAAATTAATTAAATCCTAATTATATTGTTTTAATAAAAGAATTTAAATTAATTAATTAATCATTAATCTAATTAATTAAATTAATTAAAAGAAAAAAAAGAAGAAAAACAAGTTAATTATTTACTAATGTTAAATGAATTAATTATTTACCCTAATTAACTACTTAATTAACCTAAGAATTAAATTATTTAAATAATTTAGTTAAATCAATATTTAATTGTAAAATTAGAGAGAAAGAGAAGGTTGGAAAATCTTTAAAAAAGAAAAGAGGCGCTGGGACTCGAACCCGCCCCTTTGAAGTTACCAAATGCTTCCTCTCCAGTCCAGTTGTGCGTTTAAGTTATCAAAATAATGGATTCGGCCAATTATATACGAAAACAGCATGATAAATGGAAAAGTAAAACCAACAGCCCACGTGGATCCTTTGCGCGTTGAACAACCAATTAGACGAGGGAGGAGAGGGTTTGACTTTTGACCAGCGAATCAGAGAGCGCGTTCAGGCCACGCAGTCGTCGTCTTCCTCATCTCGCGTCTGGTTTACTTTTTGCTACGATTTCGCTTGAATTTTGCTACCCTTTTGCTACGATCTTTTCTAAGCTAATGCTGTAAATACAAATCCTACAAAATCAAAGTAAAACAACAAAAATAAGTGCCCAAATTAACTATTTAGGACATCACGAATGCAATGGTGCCTTCGTTTAGGTATGATACGGTACGTAGACATGGAAACGGAAGCTTTATTTCCATGAGCCCTAGAAATGGCGTTTTACATTATAGACGCTAAAGCTTTAACCAAGAACACTTTAGAAGCATTAGCTTACATTAAAACATGGTAATGATAACAAAACGAAAATTAAATATGGATGAACATGAAGAAACGTGATGTGTTCATTCTGAGTGTTTCATGACCTGTCTAACCATTAACACTTACTCTTTCTTATCTCCGGAAGCGATTGGGGTGACTGGTTTGGATGGATGGTGGCCGTGTCAAGAAAAAATACTTGCCCTATTTTATAGGAAACTTTGAAGCTTGGAAAGAGTTTTTGTGAAGTCGGGCTGCGTGAGTGTGAGGTTGCAATTGTTAAACATATATAGGAGGAGGGATTAGGGTTGAAGTTTTAGAGAAAAAGGATTGAATCGATCAAAAAAGATTTGATTTTGAAAATTGCATGAAAACTTTCTAAATTAAGTCTTAATATATTTCCCACAACTATTTTAACGTGTTATTGGCCTTATTAGGTGAATTTGGTCTTGATTCAATGAATAGAATATCTTGCATGATTTAGTTTGACTTATTTATTGATTTTCTTTGATTTATATTGAATTTAAGTAAATGAATCCGAAAATAAATATAATAAAACCATAAAGTAAGTATCAAATAGTCTTTGGGCCTTTAATGAGCTTACTATCACGTGGATAGTCCAAAACCAATGGCCCATTGCTTGAAAATACAGAATTCTTCACTTAGGGTTTCATGCTTTTCCTCAAATTTTCCCAACTTCTGACATTCATAACTCACTTAAATTTTATCCTATGAAGGTGTTCTAGGACTTTTTTGAAATCTCAAGATGTCCTCTACAAGCCACTTTGGAAGATTTTTTGCATTTGGAGATTTTATCTTGATGTTATTTGCTTTGACAAAAAACAGCTTTTTGTGAACTTTTAATAAGACCTGTTATGTTTTGGATCATATCTCTAAAATGATGCATTTCTTGGTCTTGGTCCCAACATAAAAGTTGTGTAGAATTGAATTTCCTTGAGAATGAGCTTTGGTTGGACAATTTCTGATGCACCATGTGAGAGTTATGTCCAGTCAAAGTTCAGTTGACTTTCTCCTTAAAACCCTAATTTGGAAACTTTATCTTTTTATGATTTTTGGTGCTTTTCCTGATGAATCATGATCAACCCTTGATCAAATGATGAATATGATTTCAAAATGTTGATGTTGACCAAAAAATCAGGAGTTTTGACTGTAGGTTGACCATAGTTGACTTTTAACCTAACATAGTCGGCTGTTGACCTTCTGAGCAATTGATTGAGCAATCTTGTGGATCAAGGCTTGAAAATTGGTATGGAGATTCTTTGAAGCATATAGGAAGACATAAATTGCATTTGAGGTGTCAGAAATCTCATTTCCTTGAAAAGAAACAAAACCCTAGTTAGGGACCTATTGCTTAGGAGAAGGATGAGCATGCCCAGTTCTTGTGTAGCCTTGAGCATCTGATGATTGTATGTGTCTGAGGAAATTGCTTGGGCCAAGATACCTAGAAAAATGGTGGGAAAATTTTGGGGTATGACAACTGCCCCTATTTAATCTTCTTAAACCTGAAGACGTAGATTGGTGTACTCGCCACTCAGGATCTGAAGGTGGAAGAGGATTGAACACTTAAATACCCAAAAATTTGCACTTGCTGGTGCAGGGAGTAATGTTATTGATGGTCTGAATGGGCTTAAAGATGCCATTAGTTGGATTGATAGGTTGCTATTAGAGGTGGGCTTAAAGATGCCACCGGTCTTTTGATAATATGAAGGTCAAAGTGTAGTCGTACGTTAGACTGCATCTAAAGATAATGAGTATATGAGAACATCAGAATGAACCGTTCGTTCAGCTGTATCTGACTTATTTATCCTCAATCTCCTCTGAATTTTTTTTGAATTGAATTGTTGGCTCCATTGCCGAAGTATTAAGCTTAGATCGTTGACTCCATTGTCTTGACCACCTCTTGTTACTAAGAATCGGGACTATCTCCATTGCTGTGACTCCATTATCATGATCACTTTGACTCCAATTCTGTGATCGATTGTGACTCCATTGTCGGTGGCCCTATTTCCGGTGGCTCCATTGTCGTGATCATTTTTGACTCAATTATCGGTGGCTCCATTGTCATGATCACTTTGACTCCTTTGTCGTGATCAATTGTGACTCCATTGCCGGTGGCTCCATCGTCGTGATCATTTTGACTCCATTGTCGTGATCAATTATGACTCCATTGTCGGTGGCTCCATTGCCGTGATCATTTTTTACTCCATTTTCGTGATCAATTGTGACTCCATTGTCGGTGGCTCCATTGTCGGTGGCTCCATTGCCGTGATCATTTTGACTCTATTGTCATGATCAATTGTGACTCCATTGTAGGTGGATCCTTTGCCGTTAGCTCCATTACCATGATCATTGACTCCATTGTCATGATCAATTATGACTCCATTGTCGGTGGCTCCATTGCCGTGATCATTTTGACTCCATTGTCATGATCAATTATGACTCCATTGTCGGTGTGTAACTCGGTGGGAGAATTGACTTTTATTTTATCAAGCAAATGTTGCGGTGAGCAAGAGTCGCCACCGACTTTTATTTTGTCCAATTATTAGGAAAGGTATAAAAGTACATGAAAGACCTAAAAAATAGTTTTGAGTTTGGGGGTAAGTTATGTAAAGGGAAGGTGTTAGCACCCTTTTCACCCGTAGTTATCTACAGGCTCTTAGTTTGCTTAACTCATTTTGTTTTGTTTGAAAAGCTTGAAAAGCGTAGTGTGTGAGTGTTTTGAAAGAAGGTGCCCATAGTAAGGCAAGACTTCGCAATGATCATTGTGTCGGTCCTCAAGGATGTATGCAAAGTATTTTTGAAATTTGTTTTAAAAAAAGCAAGTGGTGGGAATTTTTTTTTTTTTGTTGAGCAAGCAATCTAAGGGATACTTACCTTTAGCAAATTCGAAGGGACAAATCATCTCTTTTTCGTAGGAAGTAATCGAGGGTCAAGATCATGTATTCATAGGCAATATCGAGGGTCATCGAGGGACCATGATCTTTGAAGAGTTTTTGTAGGGACTTTTGCTAATGGTACCTCTATATTCGAGGGACACGACCATTATTTATTCGTAAGGCAACGGGATGAGGTGTACCCTAGAGGTGGGTGTGTGAAAGTGTGTTATATTCAGTTATTTTATTGACTCTGAATTAGTGGGCTATCTTTATTTGTTATCTTTCCGTACAATCCTAACATATATCTAGCAATTATAGTAAAAGTAGAAAAATAAAGGAGTCCTAAGCTATTACATGACTTCGGGGGTGGGGATTACAAATTGCCAAACGGGGATGAAAACTAATAATTCAAAATCGAATGAAAATTAAAAGCAGAAATTTAACGATCAATTGTAAAATATTTAGTAACTTGCAAATGTCCATGAGAAACGTCCCAAGTTTCAAGGTCTTACCTCACAAAAACAAGAAAGTGTTAGTACGAATGTAAAATAAACCGATGCATGAAGCATGATAAAGAATTATTGTCAATTAATCATAACTAACAAAGGAAATGTAGAAACAAACATGTTTTTGGTATTTTCATGAAAATAAATTAATTAAGAAAAACTAATTAAACAATACAGTATTTTAGTATTTTTTTTATGATAATAGAAAAATAAAATCTAATTAATCTAGCTATTAACATATTTTTATATATTTAAAAATTATAAAAAATTCTAATTCTAGAATACACTTTTTGTATTTTGATATGAATAAATAAAAATTATAGAGAAGTTAAAACAATTAAAGAAGTCAAATAAACATGGGTTAAAAACATAAATGGGAGTGCATATAAAGGGAAAATCGCTGGGCCCAAACAAACTAATATCAGCAGCCCACACAAGGGGGTGAGGCGCTGGAACAATGGTGTAGCACCATCGAACCGGGTTGAATCAATCAGGCCCAATTACAACTAAAGCAAAAAAAATCCTAAGATAAACTAAAGGAGATCCGCCTCCTTCCCTCTTCTATTTCACGAGTTTCAAAACTCAGTTCTCCCATCCCCAAACTTCTTCGCTTCTTTCTCACACTCAACCAAAGCAACATCCATATTTCATATCTCTTAATCTCCTTACCCAAACAACAACAATAACAACATCTCCCTATCAAAATACGCTAAACAAAATGACAGAAATCTCCAATTGAAAAAAAGAAAATATGTTGTAGTAACTACACAAATAAGCGGATGGAAATTGCCGTATGTTGAAGATTGTATTTGTTCTTATGTCGAAGAGTCAGCGCTGAAGAAATTGTAGTACTCGCTGCTTGCGTAGATCGTTGCTTTGAATCGTATTGTCGCAGGCTCGCAGTATTGCGGATTGCGGGTGAGATGGTGAATGTTGAAAGTAACTCCTGATGATCGCTCGATTGGAAGTCCGATGGAGTTGCGATTTATCATGAATCGAAGAGTGCCTTAGAAGTTCGAGGTTGCGTTCGGGTGCGGCTGTTGGTGGAGGTCCGATGACCGGTAGGGTGCTTTGCAATTTGGGAACCAATCTCTTATTTCTGACTCTGCTATCCATTTTCCTGCATAAAACAAAACAACACATATAAAAACAGAGGTGATATTTGGTTTGGTGTTGTTGGTTGTTTCACTAATAGCTGAAAAATATGGCATAGAAATTGTTGGAAAAGTTGAAGCTATGGTGTCAATGTCTTGGCAGTAAAGTGTTTTCATGTTGTGGGTTACGATTAAGTTGGGTTAAGTTTGCAGGTAATTGGAGATCGACACATGGGACATGACTCATGTATATGCATGTGGTACCAATCAGAGCTTTAGCCCCTGTCACCAATTGCCCAATTCAGAGGCACAAGGCATAAGCCTTCGTCACTAATTTGCCAATCCAGGCCGTCACAGAGTATGCATATGAAATGTGACTTGACAAACAAGACATACACAACATACTCATCACAATCACCCATCGTCACGAGGCATAGGCCTATATCATTGATAATTACCAATTATTAGGGGTAATTCAACGTCACAATTAATCTTTCATCTTCACTTTCAAACAAAGTCATCACGATATCATCACGTCTCGACACATCATCGCCAATATAAAATTCACATATTAACAAAATCATCACGACATCATCATGCTTCGGTATATCACGACAAACGTATAACTTCACATATTAACAAAATCATCACAACATCATTATATTTTGGTATATCTCAACAAATCAACGCATTAAGTCAATTCACATTAGTCTCATAATTCCCTATAAATTAGTCGTTTAATTAACTCACTAATCCACTATCAACTAACCAAAATTATTCACCTAATATTCTCTAATTAATCAAATATATCCTGCGTCACTATCGGTTATCAAATTTTCGTTCATATTCTTAATATTCACGACTTTACGAATTTTCGGGTTATACTCCCAAGTCACTAAAAATATAGCTCAATCGATTAATTCGGATACAATTCAATTCTATATCGGTTATTCCATTTATCCGATTAATTCACCATCTACTGTCATAGAATAATGCTTCTGTTACTCTACTAAATCTTGAAATTGCTAGGGATATAACATGCTACCACTACTGTTCATGGTTTCCATTAGGTCCTTACGGAGGTATAAATCATTCTACTGATGCTTTCCCTTCAATATATATGAGTACACCAAGTTAACAAGAAGGTAAATATAATGGGAGGCAGGGACGGCCATCTCCAACATGGAGACGCCCACTACAAAAATCAAGAGACGCCCACCTCAGGGTGGGGGCCAGCGTCTCTAACTCTCTCACTTATCATCATCTCATTTCCAATATACTACTTCCTTGTATATAAATATACCTAAGTAATAGTATAACACAATCAATAAAATGGGGCATATGTGAAACATAAATACAACCAATTTTAGTACATAATGAAACAACATGGATAGAAAACACGAATCACAAGCATGTGGGTACCGATCGGCAACCCTTCCCAAGGACCGCCCTTGCCGATCGTCCTGGCTTTGCCAGACGTCATGGATTTGCCAGCCGTCATGGTCTTTCCAAACACTCACGCACAGAGTCAACACGTACAAAAACAACATCATGTTTATTCACACGGCAATTGCAAACGGATTCAACACAATGAACCGAAAACCTAAGTCCCTAATCTCCTTTACTCTAACAACCACGACAACAATTAAAGAAGGCAGTATTTCGTACATGTTATTCATGGTATATTCTCAAATTTCAAGCAACGATTAACACAAGCAAAAGAAATAAATCTACACATCTAATCCCCCACATACCATTGTTCATAAGCCACATTATAGGAAGAGAATTCCACCCTTACCTTATTCAATTTGAAGCAACTTGATGGGTCTCCGATTTATACTTCAGATTTGGCACCATGGATGGAAATCTCTAAGCTTTGTTCCTCTTCTCCAAGACTTGCCTCTTTCTCTTCAATATTGTTTTCTCCAAAATAATACACTACTCTTCTCATTCTCTAAAACCCTAATTTTATCACTTTCCAATTGAACTTAGTTAACACTTCCTCTTTATTATTCTTCAAAAACCAATTTAGGCCCAATAAGTCCAATAACTTAAAACGACCAATATATTACTTTTAGTAATAGTCCACCGACATAATAATCTATTTGCCGACACAACCACTCATTCGCCAAAAATATACTTTTCAACCGATAATTTCCAAAAATAAAATAATAACATGTAATTAAGTAAATAATTAAATAATTGGGGCGTTACAAGCTTCCAGAATGTGCATTTGATGGAGGATTTCAGAATATCTGGGGTTCATGCTTCCGGAATGTATATCTGATAGAGAGTTTCAGAAGTCTGGGCGTCAAACTTCCAAAATGTGCATCTGATTGAGGATTTTAGAATATCCGGGGTTCATGCTTCCGGAATGTATATCTGATGTAGGTGTCTTTAGAATGTCTAGAGGGATATGCTTTCTAGAATGTAAAGATGAGCCATACATTAGGCATTTGTTGAGAATAATAGAAGGAACTATACATGAGGTTGTACTAGCATGAGTCATTCATTAGACTATACCAGAATGTGCCGTCCATTAGGCGATGTCGAGAGGAGCCATAGATTAGGCGATATTTGAACGAGCCATACATCAGGTTATGTCAAAAGAGGCCATACATTAGGCGAGCCATACACTAGGCTATTTTAGAAGGGGCCATACATTAGGCGAGCCATACATTAGGCTACATCAAGAGAGGCCATACATTAGGCGAGCCATACCCTAGGCTATATTTGGAGAAGCCATACATTTAGGCTGTATTTGAATCGTTGATGATATTTTACTGACCAGTTGGTCGATCTAAAAGAAAAGGTTAGTTTTATGCAATGTCATGATGCATGTATTGTATTTTTTTGGAAATGAATGAGAGTGTTATGCATATGCCATGCGGTATATGATGTATGAATGCACAATGCTGTTAATGACGATAGCAGATTGTATCAGTGTTTTTCAGGGAAAATAAATCCCTGACTGTTCAGCGCCTTTGAGAGATTATTTGAATCTCGACTTGACTGCCCAAAATGAATTGGACAATAACATGTCATGCCCCTTGTACATATTGGCGTTTTAGCCAACTGAGTCAGTCGTAGGAACTATTTCTACTCTTCGGAGCTCTTCTGAAGCATGGCTGACGGGAGGCTTCCTGAGATTTGTGCTGTTATAAGCAACATCCCCCAGTATCATGAACTTAGGAACAATGCTCCTGATGGATCCGGGTCGGAGGTAGTTTTCAACTATGCTTGGGTGAATGCTCCTGGTTGTTCAGTAGTTTTGAGAGATCCTTTTGTAGCAACCTGCCCTAAAAACTAAGCTTTTAGAGTCGCCACCTATTCTACCAGGGCGAATAGGAAACCCTACGCAGTTAAGAAATTTGGGTAAGTTATCATAATCAGGTCAAGGGAAGGTGTTAGGCACCCTTAACCCTTTCCTAAGGTTTTAAATTGAGAGGCGGATGTTTATGGCTAAAATTATTAAGGTTCAAGGTTTATGGGTAAGGAAATAAATCGGGAAAAAATGAGATTTAAACGAATTAGGATTTAGGGGAAGGGGACTCGCCTTGTTACCAAGTGCCTATGTACCTCCTTATGGAGGATCAGAGTCTACGTAGTTCGGGGCAGGGTTGTACGCCTTAGAATTTGATATGAAGTGGTTTGAAGGTATTTTGAGTTACCTTATCGTAGTTTTGAAATGCGAAGTTTGCAAGGTATTTTGAATTACCTTATCGTAGTTTTGAAAATCGCAGTATTGAAGAGATGAGTTTTGAGTGTTTTAAATGGCATAAAACCCTGGTTTAATATGTTACCGTTAGTTGCGATGATCAATAGGTTTGATCACCATAGTTAACGGATTGAATGAAGGATTGCTAACCATTCTAATCGATAGATTCGATTATCACGAATAGCAAATAAATGTATTTTAAATAATTATTAATTTATCGTTATCCCTCATAATCAATAGGTTTGATTATTACACGATAACGAATTGAGTATGCTAATCATCGTAACCAATAGATTTGGTTAAAACCATTTAGCAAAATAAATGTATTTGGATTTAATTAATTAAATTAATTGGATTATTAACCATTGCGACCAATAGATTTAGTCGGAACGAATAATAAATTAAATCCTAACACTTTGGCCAAATGGCCAGTGGGATTGGGCAAACCCTAATGCCTTGATAACAATTCTTCTAGGGTTTTTGTGAGTTTTATAATTAAAGTTAAATAAATTAATTAAATCGAAATAATCGAGAAAATAACTCTAACTAATTATAGCCTTAATCCTAATTTGATATCTAACCCCAATTAAAATAAGTTAATTTAATTAATCATAATTAATTTATATTTTATCTAAATAAGTAAACCATAAAAATAGAAACTATACAAAAGAACCTGGCTGTGATCCTGTGCTTCTGGTGAATGATATCCACGGTGCACCTGTGCTCCTGGGGCATTTGATCTTATTTGCTGGAGATCCAATAGTCGCTGATTGAGAGTGTATGGTGGACGCGTGTTGGTTATGAACACAGGATCTTGTAAAGACAAACATTTCAAAAATAAAACAATGGGTTACCCCCACCAGGGATCGAACCCACGTTTTTTATGCGTAACATCATGCAAGCTCCTCTCTCCACTAGACCAGTTATTAGTTGCTGATAGTTACATGCCCCATAAAAATAATATAAGAAAATGAAGAAATGAAAAAAAATTTAAAACAAACTCAGCGCGCCTTTTTACTGTTCTTCTTCTTCTTCGTGATTTTTCTGAAAAAACACAAAGACCTATACCCAGGGTTTTGTGTTGTCGCCATAGCCCTGCAAGCATGGAAAATCTCCTACACACCATAGAAATTAGTTCTACAACCATGGATAAGTTCCTACCGTAACCCTGAGTTCGACTATGACCCTTTCGTTGGCCAATTTCTCCTACAAGTAAAAGCCCCAATACAAAGCTTGCAAACCCTAATAATGGTGATCCTTCATACGTACGCTAAAACAACAATTAAACCAAACATAAACGTTCACAACGTCAAGGAGAACATGAATATGCGATCGATTTGTACGTAGGATGCAAAAAAACATAGCATTCGAATTCAAAATCAAAGAGAACAAACTGTGACCTCTGGGCACACGATCCTGGTGATTCAAGACCTGGTAGTGATTGGAATAGCTTTAAGAGAACTTTAGGAACTTATTTGAATCCTTAGAATGCCTTGAACCGAGCCCTATCTCCAAAACCGATTCCACACTTTCCTTGAGTTTTTAAGCTTTGTATGAATGTTCCTTGGCTGCAAAACCTTGTCCAAAAAACCCCCTTATTGTCTGAAGTTGTTAAGTATATATAGTGGATCAGATTAGGGTAACAAACTTGCAAGAAATCCAATATAATCTTGTTCTTTGATGGTGGAGAATTTGATTGAAAATTAGTTATAAAATCTTTCCAAATTGATTCAAATATGGCCTTTTTCCTCTCCAATATCCTTGCCACGAATTTAAGTCAATAATATGGTCTTTGGATGATTGGATTTGCTTGTAAATTAAAACCAAATCAAATATTGTATATTTCTTTCATTTATTTTGATTTAAATTATGTTTTAAATGAATAAAAATTTACTAAAATTATAATAAAAATCATATAGTCGTGGGACTGAGTTTGGAGCTTCTTAGTAACCTTATAATCAAGTTTTGATCATAACAAGATAGGCCCATTTGCAAAAATATCCATTTTGAACCTTATTTGCTTCACATTTTCCATCCAAAATCGACCAATTTTGACAAGGAATATCTCCCTCAATTTTATGATATGGAAGAGTTCTAGGACTTTTTGGAAACCTCAAGATGTCCTCTACAAGCCACTTTGGAACATATTTTTCATTTGGGGATTTTATCTTGATGATATGCCCTTTGACAAAACACTTCTTTTGGTTGACTTTTGAAAAGGACCTATAATCTTTTGTACCATATCTCTCAAATGAAGCATTTCTGGCCTTGGCTTATGAGAGACAAAATTGTAGAGAATCCAATTTCCTTCAAAATAGGTTTTGGTTGGGAAATATTTGATACTCCATGTGAAAGTTATGACCAATCAAAGTTGAGTTGACTTTCTCCTATAAAAACCCTAATTTGAACCTTTTAAATTTGTTCATTTCTGAGTTTTTATTAATGGATCATGATCAACCTTTGACCAAATGATGGATATAGCCTCAAATACTTGATGTTTGACCAAAAGTCTTGAAGTTTGACTTTATTTTGACTATAGTTGACTTTTAGGTCAAACTAGTCGATTGTGGATCATCTGAGCATTTGAATGAGAAATCCTTGGAATTGAAGCTTGACTTTTGACATGGAGATGCTTTGAGACATATGAGACACCTTGAGATCCAATTGAGGCCTTAGAGATTCAAACTCTTTTGATAAAATGCAAACCTTAGTTTTGGAGATCCTTGATTTAGAGGAGCTTTGACTGATAGAACCCTGGGTGCTCTTGGACAATTGAGGAGCCTTTGATTGAATATAAGAGGGAAAATTTTGGGGTATGACAACTGCCCCTATTCAATCTTCTTGAACCTGAAGAGTTAGATAGGCACGTCTGCTTATCGTGATCTAAAGGTAGAAGATTATTGAACACTGAAATGCCCTGAAATTTGCATTTATTGGGAAGAAGTTCCGTGGGAGATGGGCTTAAAGATGCCATCCAAGGTAAAAACCCTTTTTTAGAATGTGAAGCAGATGCTTTTTGGAAGGAACCACGTGTTTTGATCGTAGCATGGCCTGAAAAAACAACCTTAATTTTATGCAATGTCATAATGCATGTGATGTATGATGCAGCGAGCTTCTCAAAATAAATGAGAGCAATGTATGCATATGTGTTATGAATGAATGAGGTATGCAATTGAATGATGCATGACTGTTAGTTGTGTTAGTTGAAGTATGTTAGTAACTTTGAAAAAGAAAAAGAAAACCCTTGTTTGTTATTGATGATGTTTTGGAGAAGATCACTGCCGAGGGACTAACGTGATAAATGACCCCAATTGAGAAAACCTTTGAAAAACCCTATGGTAAAACCCTTT
Source organism: Vicia villosa (assembly GCF_029867415.1). Classification (NCBI taxonomy): domain Eukaryota; kingdom Viridiplantae; phylum Streptophyta; class Magnoliopsida; order Fabales; family Fabaceae; genus Vicia; species Vicia villosa. The sequence continues at coordinate 71,308,124 of NC_081183.1, forward strand.
GTAAAACCCTTTGTAGTCTTGAAGAATACCACTGCCGAGGGACTAACGTGATGAATAACCAAATTGAAGAACCCTTTGTAAAATCCCTTGTAAAACCCTTTGTAATTTTAGAAGAGATCACTATCGAGGGACAACATGATGAATAAACCCGGCTAGCAATAGAGAGGGTTCGCAGTTTGCTGTGTAGAAGATAATTAACTTGCTATAGTGCTAGAAAGGCTTTGCAGTTTGTAGGTAACCCATTTACTATAGTTCTAGTAAGTCGTCGCAGTTGGTATACTCACTCACTATCGTAGTTTTAGTAAGTCGAAAAAGGATCACTTGCTATAGCTCTAGCAAGCTCACCTGCACCAATAGGAGTCACTTGCCCTGGTTCGGACGAGTTTACCTGCACCAATAGAAGTCACTTGCCCTGGTTCGGGCAAGTTTACCTGCACCAATAGGAGTCACTTGCCCTGGTTTGGACAAGTTTACCTGCACCAATAGGAGTCACTTGCCCTGGTTCGGACAAGCTTACCTGCACCAATAAGAATTATTTGCTATAGTTCTAGCAAACTTACCTGCACCAATAGGGATCACTCGCCATGGTTCTGACAAGCCTACCTGCACCAATAGGGATCACTCGCCATGGTTCTGACAAGCTTACCTTCACCAATAGGAATTATTTGCTATAGTTCTAGCAAACTTACCTACACCAATCGGGATCACTTGCCATGGTTCTGACAAGCTTACCTGCACCAATAGGAATTATTTGCTATAGTTCTAGCAAACTTACCTGCACCAATAGGGATCACTTGCCATTGTTTTGACAAGCTTGCCTGCACCAATAGGAATTATTTGCCATAGTTCTAGCAAACTTACCTGCACCTATAGGGATCACTTGCCATGGTTCTGACAAGCTTACCTGCACTAATAGGAGTCACTTGCCCTGGTTCAGACAAGTTTAACTACACCAATAGGAATTACCTGCATGGTTCTGACAAGCGTACCTGTATAAAAGATTTACTTGCTGCTATAATTCTAGCAAGCTTGCCTGCATGAAAAAGTTTCACTTGCTTGGAGACTCACGACTCGAGGGTCGGAAAAAATAGCATGTTAAAGATTCACGACTCGAGGGTCGGAAAGGAAACGATGTGTTTAGAAACTCACGACTCGAGGGTCATACATTCACGACTCGAGGGTCGGAAAACAAACCAATCACTACACGAGGGTTGGAAACTCACGAATCGAGGGTCGGAAAACAAACCAATCACAACACGAGGGTTGGAAACTCACGACTCGAGGGTCGGAAAACAAACCAATCACAACATGAGGGTTGGGAACTCACGACTCGAGGGTCGGAAAACAAACCAATCACAACACGAGGGTTGGGAACTCACGACTCGAGGGTCGGAAAACAAACCAATCACAACACGAGGGTTGGGAACTCACGACTCGAGGGTCGGAAAACAAACCAATCAAACCACGAGGGTTGGGAACTCACGACTCGAGGGTCGGAAAACAAACCAATCACAACACGAGGGTTGGGAACTCGCGACTCGAGGGTCGGAAAACAAACCAATCACAACACGAGGGTTGGGAACTCACGACTTGAGGGTCAGAAAACAAACCAATCACAACACGAGGGTTAGAAACTCACGACTCGAGGGTCGGAAACTGGGCTTTAGCAGTATGTGAATGCACTATATGATATTTATATGCTAATGTGTATGTATGTATGCTGATGCAATCCCGAGATTTTAACTCCTTAAACCCATTGAATCTGTTTAATCCATGTTTGCCCCTATACCACGGCTATGCTTATGCCGTCTTGGTAATATTTATGTATTTGGATAATGCTTATGCTTATGTATATGTTGATTGATGTAACGAGTGGAACGAAATAATGTCTTCTATAAGACTACCTGAAAAGGTTTCTGGAATGGATGTGAAAATTTGTCTTAAAGAAGACTTCCTGAAGAGATTCTTAGAAAGGATAAAATTTGTCTTAAAGAAGACTACCTGAAAAGGTTTTTTAGCAAAGGATAAGGAATGTCTTAAAGAAGACTACCTGGAAAGGCTGAAAGATGTCTTAAAAAGACTACCTAAAAAGGTTCTTGGAAATGAAAATGAATGTCTTAGAAAAGACTACCTAGAAAGGTTCTTAGAAAAAGAATGTCTTAAAGAATACCACCTGGAGAGGTTCCTGGAAAGGATGACAATTTGTCTTAGATAATACTGCCTGAAGAGGTTCCTAGAAAGGATTGTAAGAATTGTCCTATAAAGAATACCTAAAAAAGGTGTGGTGTAATATATCAACCAATGTATGTAATGCATGATTTATATGTATTTGCGTGATGCTCCAATGGTAGGTTATTGATAACCAAAGCGTATATAGCTCGTTGGAGTTGTAGGTTTATTTGATAAAGTGGGGTGTGATGCTAGCGCGACTTCCCAATCCCTGTTTTTTTTTTAATTTTGAAGATCGTAGTTAGGAGAAATATTTGTTCGATGTTGTAAAGTGTGAGAACGCCTTTTCCTTATGCTGTGCGCCTTGCCCCAGTTTGGCTTTTTGAAATACTCCACGCCTTTAACCTTTTTAGGTTCTCCACGCCTTTAACCCTTTGAGTTGTTTACCTTATGGATTTGATATCCAATGCCCCAATGTTTAGTGAAAAAGATGCCTATGATCTCCAAGCCGTGAAGGAAGTTCCCCAAGAAATAACCTTGTCATATGCTTCAACGTTTAGATTGAAGGGTATGCCCTTGATCTCCAAGATATGGAGGGATATCCATAGTGTTCTATCCTTTTGAATTTGAATTCTTCCCATGTTTGACATGCCCCTGTTTATTATTGCTTCGAGATGTGACCCAAGTCGATCAAACCTTTAGGATGAATGCCCCTAGTTAATCCTTGAAATTTTGCCCCTATTTAAAAAGTTTGTGTGCTATCGTAGGAAGAACTGAAACAAAATTCATCCCGCCACGGGCGCATTCTCCTTCCAAATTTCGCGTGAAGGGTCTAGCGTGCCGTCCTCCCAAGTGAAACGGGGAGGTAAAGAAAACGACACCACACATTGACTAGGAAGCTTTGATGATTTAGCAGTCACAAGATTGTCCTTTGCATTTCACCTTTGTTTTTTTTTATCCCTTATTTTTGCATGAGCCAATTCCTTTGAATTTGATCCATCGGGATGCCCTAATTTTTGCTTAAGTCATTTTGTTTTCTTTCATGGAGTTTTCCATTTTGACTTAGCGGGCGCTTTCCTCCTTTTTGAATGCTCCTTTTGAAATATTGATCCTTGGATATTGAATGTTATGACTGCCATGCTGATATTGATTTGTAAGCTTCGACTTTGATACTTCCTCGATCTTGAATGATGTGTGTCGCACGCTCGCGAAAATGATAAACAGAGTCGCCACCAATATATTTATCCCAAAGAGGGAAAGGAATATCAGAAAACCTGAAATAAGGATAAGAGAAGGTCTTGCGACCAAAGATAGGGTACGGGAGTCGGTTACGCGAGGGGAAGGTACTAGCATCCCTCACGTCTGTGGTACTCCACAGGATCCACTTATGTTTGTTCTATTCTAAGGGTGTATAAATCTAAAGCTTAATGCTAAGGGAATGCATGCAAATGAAAGAAAAAGAAACACGGGGAAAATAAGGTTTTTAAATAGTTGTGCTCGCTTAGGCCCCGCGACCCAATGCCTACGTATCCTTTTCAGGAATCAGAGCGCCGTAGTTCGGCTCTTTAGTTTTTATTTGTTTTTGTGTTTTTTAGTTGAACATTTACATTCGCACTCCGCTGCTCGACCTCTGGAGTCTTAAGCTGGGAATGGAGCGGAAATAACGTGTCCGATTAGGAGAAAGAATGCCCTGAAGGCAGAAGAAAGAATGCCTCGGGGGCAAGAGAGAGAAGAGAGAAGATTGGTTTGTGTTTTTTTATGTAACTTCATGATGAACAAAACCCAATACAAGGTTTCGCACCACTTCATTACTTTGTTTAGGTCTGAGCCTTTATTAGATGTTTTAGACGTTTTTGGTTGGTGATTTTTAAGGGATTTTAATCTGCGAGTTGAATCACATAGAATGTATGATGTCAAAGAAACAGATTAGGGAATGAATCCCACTCATTTCTCTACATGGATAGAGAAACAGATTAGGGAATGAATCCCACTCATTTCTCTAATAATCGAGAAACAGATTAGGGAATGAATCCCACTCATTTCTCTTTGTAGTGATCGAGAAACAGATTAGGGAATGGATCCCACTCATTTCTCTCTCACTAAGTGTTCGAGAAACAGATTAAGGAATAAATCCCACTCGCTTCTCTCCCACTTTTAATGTGATTCGCCTCTTCCTTTGTTAAGTGTTTTAAAGTTGAAAAGAAAAAGGGAAAGAAAACTAGCCCAAAATGAATAACTAGCCTAATGAAGGGAACCTCTAATTCCTAAAGTTGTCATGGTTTCTACCTAATGGTTAGGAGCAAAAAGCGACATGAGAATATAAGCATAAGCGGAGATCGAAATTACAAGTACAAATACAAGTAAATAACGATACAAGCATTAGTGTAAAATGGCTAACATAAACACTTGAGAATATGGTACAAGACATGAAAGTGAATGATTCAAAATAGTACAAAAAATCGAATTAAGATACTATTATTTTTATGGTCTTTTATGTGCCAAAAAGACAAGAATTTGATCAAGCAAAAAGAAATGAAATAAAAGCCTAAACCAATGTTTATTTTTTTTTATTATTTTTATATGTCAAAATCATGTATTGAAGTCTAAGGATTAGTGGAAAAATTAGCAATTAATCACCTAAAAGAAATGGCAAAAAACTAATTAAAACTAAAATTAAAAATAAATGAATAGGGGGTGCAAAGTTGAAATACAGTGGTGGATAGAGCACTTAGGGCGCAGGCCCATGGTGATTTGGCCCAGAGTTGTTTTTGTAGCATATTTTTGTTATTGTCAAAAGGAGCTTGGGCCACTGGGGGTGTAAATGGTAAAACGGCCCATGTTCGATTTATACTCAGATTTTAGGTGTCCAATTTTAATTATTTGTTAGTCTAATCATGTTTAAAGCACTTAATTAGGTTTTAGCTCAATTAATCAGATATTAAACATTATACCATACACTAATTATACCAATTAAAGAAAATAAAACAAAAGGGGATTAGGGTTCATACGAGTGACTTTTCAGCTTATCAAATGAGATCTCCTCTTCACCCTCAATGCGGCGCCGGAGAGTTCGCTTCTCCGAACAGAAACTCCGCCGCTCTTCTTACGACCACCACACCCAAACATCTCCTTCGCTCTCGTTCGCCTCTCACCCTCGCTTCTTCGTATTCATCTTTTCTCTTCGTCTACGATTCGCGATGGCGATGAGGAGCGTCGTTGCGCTTCGGGTTGAAACACTATCGTGAAGCTGAATTGAAGATGAGCTGGTTATGAAGATGAGCTGGTTATGAAGATGAGTTCGGATCAGAAACACAAAAATGGTGCGTGCCTCTGCAGAATCTCATTGAAGACGATGAAGATACGAAGGATCTTGCAGGGAGAATCGATAGATTCCAGGTGAGTTGCCTTGTATAATTTTCTTGCTGAAATGGTTATGGATGAGAGTTCTTGCCGATTCTGATATGTATCTTTAATCTGAATAGAGGGAGAATTCTCCTGAGTATGTTGATCGCGATTGGTGGTATAAAGACGAAGCTGAGCGATAGAATTGAAGTGTGAGTGTGGAGATTGAATGAAGATGAATGAAGTAGTGGAGGAGTGATGATGATGAAGATTTGCAGAGTGGGGAGTTGAATTCGGTTATGCTTTTCTATGGTGATGGATCAATGAAGGTGGAGGAAGAAGGTTAGAGCTGAGAGTGATGAAGGTGTGAATTTGTTGAGGATGAATGGATGAAGTGAAGGGAGCTGTGAAGAATGTAGCAGTGCTCTGTTATATAGATACTGAAGATGAAGAGAATTCCAGGTTATGAGGTGAGTTCAACTCTTGATTTCAGTTAATTCCCTCTCCTCCTTTTTGTGTCAAAATTCTGTTATCTGTTTAGAGTTTTGTAACCGACTTTGGGAAATTAGTTAGGGTTGTTATAGGTTGTTACAAGACTGCTTTTTCTGTTATAAAAATTGGTTAGAGGTGCTGTTATAAAACTGCTTAGGAAGTTAGTTACAAATCTGTTTTTGGTGGTTATAAGGTTAGTTAGAAGTAAGGATGTGAAGAGAAATTAGTTAGGGAAGCTGTTAATTAAAACAGTTAGGAAGAGGTTTAGAATTAGGTTAGGACAGTTAGGTGTTGAAAGGGTTATGTTTGGAATGTGTGTATATTTTTTGTGTGGAGACTAAACTGAGCAAGTTTGGATTTAATGAATTTGTATGAAGTGAATCGCTACAGGGACTGATTTTGTATTGCAGGGCTATTTCGGTTTCTTTATATGCAGAGTACCATTTATTTGATTCATGCGTGACTTAAACTGAACTTGAATATAGCATAGTGATGATGCTGATTAGTGTTGCAGGTTTTGGCTTGGCTTGAAACATGAGGCGTGAGGATATGAAAGCTTGAAGTGGATATGTTCGAGATGGATCGTGTGCAATGTGAAAAGCTTGAAACCTGAATTTGTTGAATTTTGTAACATGTACTTAGATGGCTGCAGCAAGTTCTTTTTTCCTCGATATAATCTTTCCTTTGCGATTTGTAGTGCCTCTGTAATAAGTTAGGATTATCAATTTGTAGGCTTGGAATATAATGTGATGCATTCTTGGAAAGTGCAATGTAACTTTTGGTCTTTGTAATGTATTTGGATTTGTAAGATGAAGCTTTAATTTCCTCTTCCCTTGATTATACTCTACTTATCAATTCAAACATTTGTTTTAAACTTGCCATGTGAAAGAATGTCATGAGATAAATTCAGTCCCAAATACCCTGAGTGGTCACCTTTTCCCAGTTGTGTTAGAAATTCCAAATTCCTTTGATTGTGTATAGCAATAACCATTAGGTTTGAAATTGCAACGAGGAAGTCCCTTGAATAAAAAAAATAAATGCACTGTTCCTTCATGATATACAAATCAAATGAATGAGCGTGTTCTTCGTAATTCGTAACTCAAAATGCATGCATTTCACCTACGATTCTTTCCATCTTGCCATCTTTAAGATACTTTACTAAATTGAACCAATTTTGAATGAGTGATGAACATCCACATTCTTTGATGGTCTACTCTCCGCAATGCCTCGTGCTTTCAAAGATAAATTGATTAAAGAGACCATGTTCTTGGATTAATGAACATAAACGTAGTAATATATAGCCTGAATCCAACCCTACTTCACGGTCCTCAATTGACCTTTACCAAGCTCAAACGGAACGAATAAGAGCCATAATCCAGGATCCTTGAGCCCATACCGAATTTACTGGTTAATGGTGCATGTTGTATTTACATGACCTAATGGATGTATGCAGATGAATGTGAAACTTTAAGCCAGTTAGAAATAAAAATTAGGTGGGCAAATTTTGGGGTGCAACAGCTGCCCCTATTTAATCGTCTTAAACCTGAAAGTGAGATTGGCGCTAACCTTTCGAGCATTCGAGGTAGAAGAAGATTAAATACCAAGTGAACCTAAAAATTTGCTTGGAGAAAGATGAGATCCGCTGGGTATAAAGGATGTTAATTCCACCGGGGAAGAATGTATCAACTTTGGATTGAAAAAATTAACTCTGGGTTAGAAATTAAATAAACATCAACTCTGGGTTGAAGAGAAAGGTGGGTCAACTCTGGGTCGAAGAATAAAGGGGAGTCAACTCTGGGTTTGATAAGAGATAAACATAAACTCTGGATTGAGAACGGAAATGGAACTCAGTATTAGTGGGACAAGATATGGGTATCAACTCTGGGTTGAGAAAGAAAGCAAGGAAATCACCTCTGGGTTGAAAGAGGACAGATGAATGATTAGAAATAACCGTCAACTCTGGGTTGAGTGGGAAAGTACAGACGATAACCGTCAACTCTGGGTTGAGAGGGAAAAAACAAGGTAACCGTCAAATCTGGATTGAGTGTGAAAAGGATAAAAGAGAACTGTCAACTCTGGGTTGAGTGGGAAAAGGATAAAAGAGAACTGTCAACTCTGGGTTGAGTAAAAGATAAGAAAAGATAACCGTCAACTCTGGGTTGAGTGGAAAAGAAAGACAAGGATCAACTCTGGGTTGAATAAAAGATAACCGTCAACTCTGGGTTGAGTGGGAAAGAAGTAAGGATAGCCGTCAACTCTGGGTTGAGAGGAAAAAGATATCAATAAGAAATATCCGTCAACTCTGGGTGAGAGGGAAAAGAAATCATCAAGGACTAACCGTCAACTCTGGGTTGAGTGGGAAAAGATATAAGATGATCGTCAACTCTGGATTGAGTGGGAAAGACAAGAGATAACCGTCAACTCTGGGTTGAGCGGGAAAAGGATCAACTCTGGGTTGAATAAAAGATAACCGTCAACTCTGGGTTGAGTGGGAAAAGAGAAATCAATTCTGGATTGAACAAGGGACAACCGTCAACTATGGGTTGAGAGGGAAAGGCAAAGGATAACCGTCAACTCTGGGTTGAGTGGGAAAAGGAAAGAATCAACTCTGGGTTGAATAAAAGATGACCGTCAACTCTGGGTTGAGTGGGAAAATATAATTAACTCGGGGTTAAAAGATGAAAGGAAAATCAACTCTGGGTTGAACACAAAACATCAACTCTGGGTTGAAGAAAGATGAACATGATTGACTATAGGAGATGACACCACAATGGTAACTCTGAGTGATCCAGTGGAATATCAATTGAATGCTTTATAGGGACCTCATCTGATGAGTAACTTGGCTTATGCTTCATATGCAATGTTTGATTTATTTGTGCACTTCTGGAGATGCGATGCAATGAATTCTATATGCAGTGTACTGATTGATTAGAGTTTCTGCTTTGTATGGAATAGATTGGAGGGAGTTCAAAAACTCTGCTTGATTCAAGATAGGGTGGGTGCCCCTGCATTATTGATGATCGGATCATGCGGGTGAAATGATAATGAAAATGCAATGATATGCAGGATGAATGTATGATTATGAATGGAATGGTTGTTTCCAAGATATAAGGAATGAATGGAGTGTGCCCTTGCGGAAAAGTCATTGCTTATGAATTTGTTGGTGAAGGTGAGGTGTTTAGCTTGACTCCTCGACACTTGTCTTGATATCTGACACTTGATTGAAGATGAAGAGATGAATTGTTACTAGCTTGCCCCAGCATGTATGATCTCTTGAGATAGAACTTTGATAATGCTTGAATCATGGAGATTTGCGATGGTCTGCCCCAGTGTTGATCATGGAATAAATGCCCCAGATTGAAAGGAACTCTTCCACCAAATGGATGCTTGAGATATTTGCTCTGCGGATGACCAACCTTTGCCTTTGTAAGATCACTCGATGGAATTTCAATGTTAACTTTCCTTGGTATCAAGTACTTGCTTTCATATTAGAGACAATTCTGTTTTGAAAGAGATAATGAGAATGCAATGCACATGTTAATCTCAAAGAAAAGAGTTTATTTGTCAAAATGTTGTACTGATACTAACACAAATGACACAGCAACATTAGGAGTCAGTTTGACATGATTTTACAGTTTGTATGCTTTCGGAACGAACCCTACTTCAATTAGGACTTTTGAGGGTTGTAACGTGGTCGGGTTCACGGTTTGAGAAACAAAGGATAAAGGCTCAAGTTCTACTTAACCCACCCCTTCTTCGTGATGTTCTCCAGTCCTACGTTCAGTTAGTTTGACACGAGTGTTCACCTTTCAGGAGGAATTATGATGGATGAGGATCCTTTACGGCTTTGGCGGAGGTGGCAGCCACCCTTTGATTCTTTTGTTGATGGTCACAACAACTTGTCCCTTGGAGGATTTTTCTTTTGCTTTGTTTTTTTTTACTTTCCCTAACTTTTGCCTGGACAAAGAGTTTCTTTTGAATTTGGTTTTCGTTGTCCAGCGGGATATGCCCTAATTTTTGCCTAAGTCATTTGCTTCAAAGCTTTTCTTTTCTTTTTGACTTAGCGGGCTATTGTTTCTTTCCTTTTTTTTTTTTCACGATTCATAACTTTCTTTTCATTCTTTTTTGTCTCATTCGGGAACAAGTTGTATGACTTTTGTGATTGACTTGATGAAAAGGTTGTGACTGCCTTCTTCTTAGTGAATGAGAGACTTCCATTGTGGATAGTGCTCTTCTTCTTTCGTTGTGAGGGATGAGATGTAATTGACCCTCTGATGGAATACCTGAAAGTTGAGCGCTCGGTCGCACTAACTGAAGACTACCCTGCCCCTGGTTAAGATTGAGGGTTTTGTATTATTTTTTTTGAAAAGAAACTACTACTCCATAGGCTCAAAGGGGTTGACGAAGGTTTCACTCCCTTACAACTCCAGTGTTTAGGAATTGAAACAATGCCTGTACATCGTCAGCAGGATCTTTGTTCCAAAAGCATACAATTAGTGATTCATGTGTTTTTGATTTTCATCATTCTCCTTTTTTGATTGCTTAAGACAAATGAGTTGAATATCAATGAACATAATGACAAAGATGAAATGATTTGAGAAAAACATGTATATTACATTATTTTTATTTATTCAAACAGAATGGGTTTCTTACAATGAGAAGTACTTGATAACAACAAAAGTAATACAATTGAAAATACTAAAGAAATCTATACGATGGCAAGCTTGGCCTTATTCTAATGCAAATGAAATGTTTTCTGACAAACATAAAAGTCTTTAGGATCCTTTGGTGGAAGGTGCCCCTTCAGGAGGCATGGAGTTTTCTGATAGCAGCTTGATCTGATTTGTAATTCCCCATGATTCTTTGTTCTGTGAGCTTTTGTCAGATATCGGTGTGGAGGAATTGTCTTGTCTGATCTGATGGAGAGGAAGAGTGGTAAGAGTCTTGATAACCATGGATGCACATGCATGAATGCAAAAATGTTAATGATAATGCAAATGTAGCATAAATCAGGATCAAGGATCAAGGCCTCTTGGATAACAGCTTCTCATGGTCAATAAGATATGGTCGACTCCTCTAGATTCAGAGGTTCGACGTTGCTTTCTGGATAAATAGCTTCTGCATAAGTCAAATATGGTCGAATCTCCAGATTCAGAGGTTCGACGTTGATTCTGATAGATAAATGATGTAGAACTTCTGTATAAGTCAAAGATGGTCGAATCCTCCAGATTCAGAGGTTCGACGTTGATTCAAGATAGATAACCTTTGCATAAGTCACATAAGGTCGAACCCTCCAGATTCAGAGGTTCGACGTTGATTATGATGGATAGTCTGAATGGGCATGGGGTAGGATGGAGGCATGTTTTCCTGCAAAACAAAATTTCCCAACCCCTCTCTCAGGTATGGTCTAGTATAAGGTAGGTCAAAAGGTCACCAGCGTTAACAGTTCTCCTGAGACACCATCATCGTTGCAAATACATGCCAACGATGGTATCCCATTTGAACCTCGACTGGTCGTGGGTCTCATGATCGCAATCAACAGAACCTGACATTCTGTTGGCGTCATGACTATCCACTCTATCCTAGGTAGCCTATGTATCACTCTGGCCTGGGTATTGGGCCTTTTACCTCATAGAAGTCCCACCCAACCTGCAAACAGAGAAAATATGTGGCCCCCACGGGGACCCATAATATAGTCCAGGATGCGAGAAAATAAACATGATATGCGAGAAATAATTAGTCATGATATGCAAGGCATAAAGAAATAAAGCAATAAAGCAGTAAAGCAATAAAGCAATAAATCAATAAATGAACACCCAAAGAAAAGAAAACAAACACAAGCTAGGATCGACTCGCTAAGAATGGACCAGCACAGGTCTATCACATCCCTAGCAGAGTCGCCAGCTGTCGCACGCTCGCGAAAATGATAAACAGAGTCGCCACCAATATATTTATCCCAAAGAGGGAAAGGAATATCAGAAAACCTGAAATAAGGATAAGAGAAGGTCTTGCGACCAAAGATAGGGTACGGGAGTCGGTTACGCGAGGGGAAGGTACTAGCATCCCTCACGTCTGTGGTACTCCACAGGATCCACTTATGTTTGTTCTATTCTAAGGGTGTATAAATCTAAAGCTTAATGCTAAGGGAATGCATGCAAATGAAAGAAAAAGAAACACGGGGAAAATAAGGTTTTTAAATAGTTGTGCTCGCTTAGGCCCCGCGACCCAATGCCTACGTATCCTTTTCAGGAATCAGAGCGCCGTAGTTCGGCTCTTTAGTTTTTATTTGTTTTTGTGTTTTTTAGTTGAACAGTTACATTCGCACTCCGCTGCTCGACCTCTGGAGTCTTAAGCTGGGAATGGAGCGGAAATAACGTGTCCGATTAGGAGAAAGAATGCCCTGAAGGCAGAAGAAAGAATGCCTCGGGGGCAAGAGAGAGAAGAGAGAAGATTGGTTTGTGTTTTTTTATGTAACTTCATGATGAACAAAACCCAATACAAGGTTTCGCACCACTTCATTACTTTGTTTAGGTCTGAGCCTTTATTAGATGTTTTAGACGTTTTTGGTTGGTGATTTTTAAGGGATTTTAATCTGCGAGTTGAATCACATAGAATGTATGATGTCAAAGAAACAGATTAGGGAATGAATCCCACTCATTTCTCTACATGGATAGAGAAACAGATTAGGGAATGAATCCCACTCATTTCTCTAATAATCGAGAAACAGATTAGGGAATGAATCCCACTCATTTCTCTTTGTAGTGATCGAGAAACAGATTAGGGAATGGATCCCACTCATTTCTCTCTCACTAAGTGTTCGAGAAACAGATTAAGGAATAAATCCCACTCGCTTCTCTCCCACTTTTAATGTGATTCGCCTCTTCCTTTGTTAAGTGTTTTAAAGTTGAAAAGAAAAAGGGAAAGAAAACTAGCCTAAAATGAATAACTAGCCTAATGAAGGGAACCTCTAATTCCTAAAGTTGTCATGGTTTCTACCTAATGGTTAGGAGCAAAAAGCGACATGAGAATATAAGCATAAGCGGAGATCGAAATTACAAGTACAAATACAAGTAAATAACGATACAAGCATTAGTGTAAAATGGCTAACATAAACACTTGAGAATATGGTACAAGACATGAAAGTGAATGATTCAAAATAGTACAAAAAATCGAATTAAGATACTATTATTTTTATGGTCTTTTATGTGCCAAAAAGACAAGAATTTGATCAAGCAAAAAGAAATGAAATAAAAGCCTAAACCAATGTTTATTTTTTTTTGATTATTTTTATATGTCAAAATCATGTATTGAAGTCTAAGGATTAGTGGAAAAATTAGCAATTAATCACCTAAAAGAAATGGCAAAAAACTAATTAAAACTAAAATTAAAAATAAATGAATAGGGGGTGCAAAGTTGAAATACAGTGGTGGATAGAGCACTTAGGGCGCAGGCCCATGGTGATTTGGCCCAGAGTTGTTTTTGTAGCATATTTTTGTTATTGTCAAAAGGAGCTTGGGCCACTGGGGGTGTAAATGGTAAAACGGCCCATGTTCGATTTATACTCAGATTTTAGGTGTCCAATTTTAATTATTTGTTAGTCTAATCATGTTTAAAGCACTTAATTAGGTTTTAGCTCAATTAATCAGATATTAAACATTATACCATACACTAATTATACCAATTAAAGAAAATAAAACAAAAGGGGATTAGGGTTCATACGAGTGACTTTTCAGCTTATCAAATGAGATCTCCTCTTCACCCTCAATGCGGCGCCGGAGAGTTCGCTTCTCCGAACAGAAACTCCGCCGCTCTTCTTACGACCACCACACCCAAACATCTCCTTCGCTCTCGTTCGCCTCTCACCCTCGCTTCTTCGTATTCATCTTTTCTCTTCGTCTACGATTCGCGATGGCGATGAGGAGCGTCGTTGCGCTTCGGGTTGAAACACTATCGTGAAGCTGAATTGAAGATGAGCTGGTTATGAAGATGAGCTGGTTATGAAGATGAGTTCGGATCAGAAACACAAAAATGGTGCGTGCCTCTGCAGAATCTCATTGAAGACGATGAAGATACGAAGGATCTTGCAGGGAGAATCGATAGATTCCAGGTGAGTTGCCTTGTATAATTTTCTTGCTGAAATGGTTATGGATGAGAGTTCTTGCCGATTCTGATATGTATCTTTAATCTGAATAGAGGGAGAATTCTCCTGAGTATGTTGATCGCGATTGGTGGTATAAAGACGAAGCTGAGCGATAGAATTGAAGTGTGAGTGTGGAGATTGAATGAAGATGAATGAAGTAGTGGAGGAGTGATGATGATGAAGATTTGCAGAGTGGGGAGTTGAATTCGGTTATGCTTTTCTATGGTGATGGATCAATGAAGGTGGAGGAAGAAGGTTAGAGCTGAGAGTGATGAAGGTGTGAATTTGTTGAGGATGAATGGATGAAGTGAAGGGAGCTGTGAAGAATGTAGCAGTGCTCTGTTATATAGATACTGAAGATGAAGAGAATTCCAGGTTATGAGGTGAGTTCAACTCTTGATTTCAGTTAATTCCCTCTCCTCCTTTTTGTGTCAAAATTCTGTTATCTGTTTAGAGTTTTGTAACCGACTTTGGGAAATTAGTTAGGGTTGTTATAGGTTGTTACAAGACTGCTTTTTCTGTTATAAAAATTGGTTAGAGGTGCTGTTATAAAACTGCTTAGGAAGTTAGTTACAAATCTGTTTTTGGTGGTTATAAGGTTAGTTAGAAGTAAGGATGTGAAGAGAAATTAGTTAGGGAAGCTGTTAATTAAAACAGTTAGGAAGAGGTTTAGAAATAGGTTAGGACAGTTAGGTGTTGAAAGGGTTATGTTTGGAATGTGTGTATATTTTTTGTGTGGAGACTAAACTGAGCAAGTTTGGATTTAATGAATTTGTATGAAGTGAATCGCTACAGGGACTGATTTTGTATTGCAGGGCTATTTCGGTTTCTTTATATGCAGAGTACCATTTATTTGATTCATGCGTGACTTAAACTGAACTTGAATATAGCATAGTGATGATGCTGATTAGTGTTGCAGGTTTTGGCTTGGCTTGAAACATGAGGCGTGAGGATATGAAAGCTTGAAGTGGATATGTTCGAGATGGATCGTGTGCAATGTGAAAAGCTTGAAACCTGAATTTGTTGAATTTTGTAACATGTACTTAGATGGCTGCAGCAAGTTCTTTTTTCCTCGATATAATCTTTCCTTTGCGATTTGTAGTGCCTCTGTAATAAGTTAGGATTATCAATTTGTAGGCTTGGAATATAATGTGATGCATTCTTGGAAAGTGCAATGTAACTTTTGGTCTTTGTAATGTATTTGGATTTGTAAGATGAAGCTTTAATTTCCTCTTCCCTTGATTATACTCTACTTATCAATTCAAACATTTGTTTTAAACTTGCCATGTGAAAGAATGTCATGAGATAAATTCAGTCCCAAATACCCTGAGTGGTCACCTTTTCCCAGTTGTGTTAGAAATTCCAAATTCCTTTGATTGTGTATAGCAATAACCATTAGGTTTGAAATTGCAACGAGGAAGTCCCTTGAATAAAAAAAATAAATGCACTGTTCCTTCATGATATACAAATCAAATGAATGAGCGTGTTCTTCGTAATTCGTAACTCAAAATGCATGCATTTCACCTACGATTCTTTCCATCTTGCCATCTTTAAGATACTTTACTAAATTGAACCAATTTTGAATGAGTGATGAACATCCACATTCTTTGATGGTCTACTCTCCGCAATGCCTCGTGCTTTCAAAGATAAATTGATTAAAGAGACCATGTTCTTGGATTAATGAACATAAACGTAGTAATATATAGCCTGAATCCAACCCTACTTCACGGTCCTCAATTGACCTTTACCAAGCTCAAACGGAACGAATAAGAGCCATAATCCAGGATCCTTGAGCCCATACCGAATTTACTGGTTAATGGTGCATGTTGTATTTACATGACCTAATGGATGTATGCAGATGAATGTGAAACTTTAAGCCAGTTAGAAATAAAAATTAGGTGGGCAAATTTTGGGGTGCAACAATGTGTTAAGGAAGAAGATGTTGTGAATGTTATCCCATTGCTTCCTCAATCTTGGATGAACGCAAGGAAGAAGATATGCTTTAACCTTTGCTTTGCCCTTTGCTTGAATCCTTGCTTGGATCTACTGATTCTCTTGACAACCAAAATACACCATTGAATTAATCGAAATCTACCCTGCCCCTGGTTGAAATCAAGATTTATTTGAAAAGTAGAAACAAAATCCAACTCCTGGCTCGAGGGGGTGACGAAGGGTTGACATCCTTATATCTCCACTGTTTAGGGATTGAAACAATGCGTGTACATCGTCGTTCGGTCTTACCTCGAAAGCATACATTTTAGTGAGATTTAGTTATTTGTATTCATCATTCTCCCTTAAGTTTGTTAGTAATTGAGAATTGAAATTGAAAATAGAAGCGTGCGAGTGGAAAGTCGTAGTAGTGAGCGAATGAAGCGAATGAATTGACTCCAAAACCTGCATGGTCATCCCATAAGAATTGCTAATCCGAAGGTACAACTTTTGTCCTGAGTAACACTTAGCGATCGTAGGGGTTGAAATTCTGAGCATGACAAAACCTATTGATCCTAGGGACAATCTCCTTGGTAAATCTGTTGACCTTGCTTTACTCCTTAGTTCCTAGACTTGTAGAAGTAAAGGGTAATCTCGAATTCTCCTTGGACACGTCAAACCGGTCGGGAATAGATTGTTAGGGATGGGTGTTCGTCGTATCGAAACTTCATGAGTTTCCTTTGACTGAACCTCTTTTTCTTTTTCTAAGGATATCATCACACCGTTCGCAACCTTCAGAATTCGTAGATTGATGAAGAAAACCTATGACCCTTTTGCCCTTTGGTGGGGAGTTAACATAAGTCACCTTCCCTCCATCGTAGATATGCATCTTTGTTCAAGATATTGCCCCAGTTGAACAAACCCTTGCCCCTCAAGTTATCGTAGAGTGTCCTTGTAATGTTTGTTATTGTTCTAAGATGAACCCCTTTATGACTAGATACCCCTTGAGTGTATCTATGAGGGAACTTCTTTGTTGAACTAATCCTTGCTCGATGATAACCTTTGTTGTATTTACAATCTTGTTACGAAAAGGCATGGCCATGCGGCGGGCATGGTGAAAGGAATCCTTTTTTTCTTTGTAAGACTAGGCTCATTCCCAATAATTCATCCTCCTTTCTCCATAGTTTATGATCCTTTTGATCTTCTTCACGAGTCTCGGGAAATCGGCTAGCACGCTAAGTATGGATGCGGGCGAAGATAGGAATGCAAATGTAAATGTGGATGTAGAAAATGCAAATGCATGCGAATGCAAGAGATTCCTCTTTTTGTGTATGCTATGACTCCTTATATGCAATGAAGGAGTGCGACGTATATAATCCTAAGGATAACCCATGCGGATTTAGAGGTGACCTTAGACCCTAGTGAAATCCTTGCAAGCTAGATGTTAGGACGCGCCAATGGAAATCCCTTAGATTAGGGAGTATGCATAAGGTAGCGGCTGGTGACCGTTCGAGACAGTCACCAAATCTCATGGCCATCGAGAGGCCGTTCGACTTGTACCAATGAAGTTATCCCTCGTGTGAAGGTTCGCTATGTGGAACACAACCTATCTAAGGACGATATCGAATGAAGTGAAATCCCTACAAGCTAGGGATTGAAGACGCATAAATGGAAATCCAAACCCTACAAGTTAGAGGGTGCGCGGGAACAGGCACGGGATAACCGTTCAAGACAGTTACTAGATCTCATGGCCATCGTGAAGCCAATCGACGTGCGTTAATGGGGATGTCCTTCGTACGAAGGATGCGATTTTAGAAATAGAATCCCTATAGGCTAGGGAATGCATAGATGTAAGCACGGGGTGACCGTTCAAGACAGTCACTAGATCTCATGGCCATCGTGAGGCCAATCGACGTATGCTAACGAAGATGCCCTTCGTACGAAGTATGCGATTTTAGAAATAGAATCCCTACATGCTATGGAATGCGTAGATGTAAGCACGGGGTGATCGTTCAATACAGTCACTAGATCTCATGGCTATCGAGAGGCCAATTGACGTGCGTAAACGAAGATGTCATTCGTGGGAAGGACACGTAGTTGTAAAAATACAAGGATATAAAAAGAAACTCCCTACACGCTAGGGAGTGCGTAGATGCAGGCACGGGGTAACTGTTCAAGACAGTCACTAGGTCTCATGGCCATCGAGAGGCCAATTGACGTGCATAAATGGAGGTGTCCTTATGGGAAGCACATGGTTTTGGAAATAGAGTCACTGCAGGCCAGGGAACGCGTAGGAACACCTGCAAAAATTAAAACATAATACATTCGCAGTATATAAATTGCACACATATAATAAGCACATAAGCACATAAGCCCTAGGTTCATAGGTTCGGCATGATGGCTTAGGGGGTCTACCCTTCCCATTGGTATGTTCTAGAAGGTCTCATGGGGTCGTTCGTAGCCTCCGAGACTTTTTGTCTCTTTGGATTTTAGAACAACTCATTTATCCATGAGGTTCGATTTTTAGGGGTAGGTTCCCAGAGAGATCAGCTAAATACCAAGTCCAGCCCTCGACAAGGTCAAGCCTCGTATCAGACCTTTCCGAATATTTAACCCACTCTGAGTGGAATTATAATAAGACTCGTAGGCGATGTAATTCCCCTCTAGTCTTAAATATAATTCCCACACTTAGGTTTAACAGCAATTTATATATCCCAAAAAAATAACAAATATTCTAATATTTAATTAAATTGCGGTAAATAAATGAATTGCTGTGAATAAATGAAATTGCAAATAAACAAATGAATAAATAAAATTTAAATATTTATGAATAAACCATAAACCCTAATCTGAAACCCTAGAAATGGCAAATTAGCCAAACCCTAAAAAAGTTCGCCAAAACCTAAATAATTTATCAAAAACCTAAACCCTGTCAAAACCTATAGCAACATAATAATTCACCTTATCCCTAGCAGAGTCGCCAGCTGTAGCAACCTGCCCTAAAAATTAAGCTTTTAGAGTCGCCACCTATTCTAACAAGGCGAATAGGAAACCCTACGTAGTTAAGAAATCTGGGTAAGTTATTATAATCAGGTCAAGGGAATGTGTTAGGCACCCTTAACCCTTTCCTAAGGTTTTAAATTGAGAGGCGGAGGTTTATGGCTAAAATTATTAAGGTTCAAGGTTTATGGGTAAGGAAATCAATCGGAAAAAATGAGATTTAAACGAATTAGGATTTAGAGGAAGGGGACTCGCCTTGTTACCAAGTGCCTACGTACCTCCTTATGGAGGATCAGAGTCTACGTAGTTCGGGGCAAGGTTGTACGCCTTAGAATTCGATATGTAGTGGTTTGAAGGTATTTTGAGTTACCTTATCGTAGTTTTGAAATGCGAAGTTCGCAAGGTATTTTGAATTACCTTATCGTAGTTTTGAAAATCGCAGTATTGAAGAGATGAGTTTTGAGTGTTTTAAATGGCGTACAACCCTGGTTTAATATGTTACCGTTAGTTGCGATGATCAATAGGTTTGATCACCATAGTTAACAGATTGAATGAAGGATTGCTAACCATTCTAATCGATAGATTCGATTATCACGAATAGCAAATAAATGTATTTTAAATAATTATTAATTTATCGTTATCCCTCATAATCAATAGGTTTGATTATTACACGATAACGAATTGAGTATGCTAATCATCGTAACCAATAGATTTGGTTAAAACCATTTAGCAAAATAAATGTATTTGGATTTAATTAATTAAATTAATTGGATCATTAACCATTGCGAGCAATATATTTAGTCGGAACGAATAATAAATTAAATCCTAACACATTTGCCAAATGGCCAGTGGGATTGAGCAAACCCTAATGCCTTGACAACAATTCTGCTAGGGTTTTTGCGAGTTTTATAATTAAAGTTAAATAAATAAATTAAATAGAATAATCGAAATAATCGGGAAAATAACTCTAACTAATTATAGCCCTAATCCTAGTTTGATATCTAACCCCAATTAAAATAAGTTAATTTAATTAATCATAATTAATTTATATTTTATCTAAATAATTAAACCATAAAAATAGAAAACTATACAAAAGAACCTGGCTGTGATCTTGGGCTTCTGGTGTATGATATCCACGGTGCACCTGCGCTCCTGGGGCATTTGATCTTGTTTGCTGGAGATCCAATGGTTGCTGATTGAGAGTGTATGGTGGACGTGTGTTGGTTATGAACACAGGATCTTGTAAAGACAAACATTTCAAAAATAAAACAATAGGTGACCCCCACCAGGGATCGAACCCACAATTTTTATGCGTAACATCATGCAAGCTCCTCTCTCCACTAGACCAGTTATTAGTTGCTGATAGTTACACGCCCCATAAAAATAATATAAGAAAACAAAGCAATCAAAAAATTTTAAAACAAACTCAGCGCGCCTTTTTACTGTTCTTCTTCTTCGTGATTTTTTTGAAAAAACACAAAGACCTATACCCACGGTTTTCTGTTGTCGCCATAGCCCTGCAAACATGGAAAATCTCCTACACACCATAGAAATTAGTTCTACAGCCATGGATAAGTTCCTACCGTCACCCTAAGTTCGACTATGGCCCTTTCTTTGGCCGATTTCTCCTGCAAGTTAAAACCCCAATACAAAGCTTGCAAACCCCAATAATTTTGATCCTTCATACGTACGCTAGAACAACAATTAAACCAAACAGAAACGTTCACAACTTCAAGGAGAACATGAATATGCGATCGATTTGTACGTAGGATGCAAAAAACATAGCATTCGAATTCAAAATCAAAGAGAACAAATCGTGACTTCTGGGCACGCGATCCTGGTGATTCAATACCTGGTAGTGATTGGAATAGCTTCAGGAGAACCTTGGGAACGTATTTGAATCCTTAGAATGCCTTGAACCGAGCCCTATCTCCAAAACCGATTCCACACTTTCCTTGAGTTTTTAAGCTTTGTATGAATGTTCCTGGGCTGCAAAACCTTGTCCAAAAAAACCCCTTATTGTCTGAAGTTGTTGATTATATATAGTGTATCAGATTAGGGTAACAAACTTGCAAGAAATCCAATATAATCTTGTTCTTTGATGGTGGAGAATTTGATTGAAAATTAGTTATAAAATCTTTCCAAATTGATTCAAATATGGCCTTTTTCCTCTCCAATATCCTTGCCATGAATTTAAGTCAATAATATGGTCTTTGGATGATTGTATTTTCTTGTAAATCAAAACCAAATCAAATATTGCATATTTCTTTCATTTATTTTGATTTAAATTATGTTTTAAATGAATAAAAATTCACTAAAATTATAATAAAAATCATATAGTCGTGGGACTGAGTTTGGAGCTTCTTAGTAACCTTATAATCAAGTTTGGATCATAACAAGATAGGCCCATTTGCAAAAATATCCATTTTGAACCTTATTTGCTTCACATTTTCCATCCAAAATCGACCAACTTTGACAAGGCATATCTCCCTCAGTGTTTATGATATGGAAGAGTTTTAGGACTTTTTGGAAACCTCAAGATGTCCTCTACAAGCCAATTTGGAACATATTTTTCATATGGGGATTTTATCTTGATGATATGCCCTTTGACAAAAAACTTATTTTGGTTGACTTTTGAAAAGGACCTATAATCTTTTGTACCATATCTCTCAAATGAAGCATTTCTGGCCTTGGCTTGTGAGAGACAAAATTGTAGAGAATCCAATTTCCTTCAAAATAGGCTTTGGTTGGAAAATTTTTGATACTCCATGTGAAAGTTATGACCAATCAAAGTTGAGTTGGCTTTCTCCTGTAAAAACCCTAATTTGAACCTTTTGAATTTGGTCATTTCTGAGTTTTTATTAATGGATCATGATCAACCTTTGATCAAATGATGGATATAGCCTCAAATACTTGATGTTTGACCAAAAGACTTGAAGTTTGACTGTATTTTGACTATAGTTGACTTTTAGGTCAAACTAGTCGACTGTGGATCATCTTAGCATTTGAATGAGAAATCCTTGGAATTGAAGCTTGACTTTTGACATGGAGATGCTTTGAGACATATGATACACCTTGAGATCCATTTGAGGCCTTAGAGATTCAAACTCTTTTGATAAAATGCAAACCCTAGTTTTGGAGATCCTTGATTAAGAGGAGCTTTGACTGATAGAACCCATAGTGCTCTTGGACAATTGAGGAGCCTTTGATTGAATATAAGAGGGCAAATTTTGGGGTATGACACCTTTGAATCTTGACTTGATTTCCCCTGATATTTGAACGCTTACTCAATGGAGTATTTTGACTTCTTTTGTGCCCCTAGGGGTGATCAGAATTTGAGATATTATTGCTCGAACTCAACGGAGTTCTGAAGACAACCTGTCCCTTGAGAAGATTGAATTTGTCATCTGCAGCTCACGATGGAAGCTTTCTTGGTGTCAAGTACTAGTTCATATGCAAAGAATGTTTATAATGAGAAATATAATTCTAATGCAAAGGTCATGTTTGTCTTAAAGTTTAAAAGAAACTTTTTGAAAGGAAGTAAAAACATCAATTTTTTGTGAAAAGTGGCGTGATACCAACTCTAGCGTTTAACAAAACTCCTAGGAATCAGTTTACCGTATTCTCGTTATAATATGCATTCGAATTAACCCTGCTTCAATTAGGAATTTTGAGGGTTGTAATGTGGCCAGGTTCACGGTTATAGAAAAAAGGATTTTTAGGCTCAAAATTTTATTGGTGCCCACCTTCTTAGTGTTGTTCTCCAACCTAAGTTCAGTTAACTCGAAGCAAGCATTCATCCTTCAAGAGGAGTTGGAGACGATTGAAGATTCTATGATGTTTTTAGACATGGAAGTCACTCTACCTTTTGTTTCTGACGTTTGATCACACGATTTGTTTTGCAATCCTTTCTTTTCGGGTTTTTCATTTTTCCCTAACTTTTGTCTGGAAAAATTCTTTTGAATTTCGGGTTTGAAGTCCAGTGGGATGCCCTAACTTTTGCTTAAGTCATTTGTTTTCAAGTTGTTGACTTAAAGGCCTTTCTTTTCTCTTTTTTTATTCATTCTTTTCTTTTTTAAGCAAGTCGTATGTGACGTCTTCGATTTGTTGGAAAGATTGTGACTACCAAATTTCTTGGTTGATGAGGTATTCATTGTGGTATTGACTTTCCTCCACCTTTTGAAAGATAATCGTTGTTGTATCCTTAGATGCGTGCTCCTGATGAATTTTGAATGCTCAATCAGGTTAACTAAACACTACCCTGCCCCTGGGTTAAATGTGAGGATTTTTTCGCATCAAAAAGAAACTCCTACTTCAAGGCTCAAAGGGGTTGACAAGGGATTAACTTCCTTATATCTCTAGTGTTTGGGGAATTGAAAAAATGCTTGTACATCATCAACAGGGTTTTACTCGAAAGCATACCATTTGAGGTTATGGGTATTATATGTTCGTCATTCTCCCTTCAGAGTAACCATGCTTTAGCACCGAGAGTTTGGTATCACTAGCAAAGAAAAACATGTTAGAGCGAGAGTGAATGAATTTTTTCAAGATAAACATATCCAATGCATCATTATTATAGTTCAAAAGCAAACAAGTATGACATATAATTTGTATTGAATCAAAACAAGAAAGACTACGCATGAACATGCATGATGATATGGAGATTGTCAATGTTGAGGAGAATTTCTCTGTATGGACTTATTGAGTTAGAAGATCCATTGAGTCAAAGGAGAACTTCAAATATGGCCTTCAGGTATGAATGATGATAGCCTTTGCATCAATTAGGTTCTGAACCTCGTTTCGAAATGGATGACAATCATCGATCGACTAACCAAGTGCCCCTGAGTAGAGAATAATCCAAACATTCGTATTTGAAACTGCAGATTACTCCTAGGGGAAGATACCGACGAATCCACGCAGGATTTGTAAGTATCCAACTCAAGGGATTTGAGGAAGAAGATAAGAAACTCGTTGTCTAGTTCGCAACATTAGAACTGAATTTGGTTGCAGCTTTGTCTGAAGACCTTTGACTTTCGTCTTCGAACGTCCTTCTATAAGAATCATGCTCACCATATCTAGTGGGTCATATCCTCTGATTCGGGGTACGGTACTTTTGAGTTTAAAGGCATATCTCTAAAGGAAAATAAATCCTCTTGCCCCTTGTTAGGAATCTGGCTCTTGATGATGGCACCTGGAATTGCGCACACTAAATACTTGAGATGCTTGAAAAAGGTTAGTTAGGTGATGAGGATGAGTAAGTCCTACAAAGAGTTCAAGTTGTTAGAGTACACACAAATCCTGCAAGGAAACCAAACGGTTAGGGTATAAACAAATCCTTCGAGGAAACCAAACGGTTAGATAATGAATACAAACAAGTCACACAAGTAGCCTTAGGTTTAAAGGCTTGCATGAAGTCCATAGGTAAGTACCCTCCCCAATGAAGTTTAGTTGGCTCAACCTGTCCTAAATAAAGATCGAGTTCTAGGGAGATCATATCACAAATCTTTCTCAAAAGCATTATCTTAGTCAGCGCTCAAACGGCTGACCAAAAATATCTTGATAGATTGATCTCAATGAGTGTAGCATCGAGTATCAACCAGCTTCGGTCAGGATTCCAAATCCAACCATCTCGCTAATTTCTAATAGGCCAAATTCAAGTTCAACTAGGGTTCTAAGGGCGAATTAGTGTTTAATACCACCACGTGGTAGTCTAATGTCTCCTTGATCACATTCAAGGGCCATCAGGACGAGCCATAGTGTCACACTAACGGTGGCCACTAGATCAACCATATCAGTACAAGTCATACAGTCTCCTTGGTCTACTGCCACATACCTAGGTATCTCGAGATCCGGGTTAGAATCTTTCACATAGGAACAATCCCAAGCAGTACCATTTAAAAATAAAGCAAACAAAACAAACATTAGTGATCTAAGCCCTAAGGTAAAACCCTTTTGAAAATAATCCCCAACAGAGTCGCCAGTTCTGTAACTCGGTGCGAGAACTGACTTTTATTTTAGCAAGCAAATGTTGCGGTGAGCAAGAGTCGCCACCGACTTTTATTTTTTCCAATTATTAGGAAAGACCTAAAAAAGAGTTTTGAGTTCGGGGGGTAAGTTATGAAAAGGGAAGGTGTTAGCACCCTTTTCATCCGTAGTTATCTACGGGCTCTTAGTTTGCTTAGCTCGTTTTGTTTTATTTGAAAAGCTTGAAAAATGTAGTGTGTGTGTGTTTTGAAAGAAGGTGCCAATAGTAAGGCAAGACTTCGCAATGATCCTTGTGTCGGTCCTCAAGGATGTATGCGAAGTATTTTTTAAATTTGTTTAAAAAAAGCAAGTGGGAATCTATCTGCCCCTGGAGTCTGTATCCTGGTATACTTGATGCTGGAATTAGAACTTCGGATGAGAGAGTGATACTGAAACCATCTGATACCAGTAACTAAGTGGCTTTTGCTAAGATTTCTGATTAAGGCAACATGCCCCAAGTGATAGACTTGCCCCTCTAGCAGATCAACGCTTTTGAGAGATTCTCCGAATCTTGACTTGATTTCTCCAGATGAATGGGATAATAACATGTCATGCCCCTTGTATATATTGGTCTTTAGTCAACTGAGTCAGGCGTAAGAAATATTTCTGCTTTTCGATGTACTTCCTAAACAACTTTTTATGTCAAGAGGACTTTCTGAGATTCGTGCTATCATAAGTAACATGCCCCTTTATCATGAACTTAGGAATCATGCCCCTGATGATCAGGGTTGGAGGTAATTTCAACTGTGCTTGGATGGATGCCCCTGATTTCTCAACGTTTCTGAGAGATTCTTTGAATCTTGACCTGATTGCCCCAAATTGACTGAATTCTTACTCAATAGAGTATTAGACTACTTTTGTGCCCGAGAGGGTGATCAGGATTTGAGATATTCTCGCTCGAACTCAATGGAGTTCTGAAGACAACTTGTCCTTTGGGAGGATTAAACTTTTCATCTGAAGTTCATGATAGAAACTTTCCTGATGTCAAACACTTATTCATATGCAAATAATGTTTATTATGAGAAATATAATTCTAATTCAAAGTTCATGTTAGTCTTGAAGTTTAAAAGAATTTTTTTGAAAGGATGTCAAAACATCGATTTTTTTTAAAGGTGGTGTGATACTGATCGGTAAAATAGAAAGTGTACTATTTTGCCTCTGTAGTAATAAAGGGAAAATTCCCCGAATATCGATCTCAAGGACTGCGTGATATTATAGAGTTAGTAGGAATTCAATTAAACAAAAAGCCTTGGGGGTTTTGGTTTTTATGATTACGAATTAAATTGCAAATAAACTTAAAAAGGTTGATTTAGCCAAATATGAGTAACATGCCAGGGTAGGTTTGTGCATTAACATGTAACAATTCTGAACCCTTGTTTCATTAACAAAGTTCAACTTATCAATTACCGGTTCTTAAGGGTATTTGCTCCTAAGTCCTTAGTGGGCAAACCTTTGAACATTGAAATCCTAATCCCAAAGTCCTTCGAAATCAGTGATCAAATCAAGTATTATTATAATCAAGAACAATTCGGTTACTATAGGGTATCCCTAGTCCTAGGTGATATCTACTATAGTATAGTGGTATAAAAACCCTAACAATGGAGGTCAATCCTAATTGTCAGTCATAAATCAATCCAGTTGGTCCGACGAGGAAAGCATTAAAAACATTATACCATTAAATTGAACATGAAAGAGAAATATGTTATTGAAATTCGGAATTCAAAATCATCACAAATGTTAATCAGGGACACCCCCCTAGCATTGGGGGGTTTAGCTACTCATATCATCTAAAGAAATTACAAAGATAGCAAATAAAGACATTACAATAGAGATGATGAACTTTGATCTTCAATGGCTTCCGCTCATGAGAGTTCTCTGTTCTTCTCCAATTGCATAGGCTTCTTCTCTCAATCCTCCAATTCTTTGTGTGGCAAAAAGATCCCTAATTCATCTTGAAAACCCTCCTAAATAGTGCAGACTCACTTAAGTTGGTTGGAAATTCCAAAAACACCCCTGCAGGCCAACCACTGAACTAAATAATAAAAATCACTGAAATCAGCGTCATCACCCAACACGGGCCGTGTTGAGCAACACGGGCACCCGTGTTGGCCCTCTGTTATTTATTTTTCAGTTTTTAAGTCCCAGGCTTAGCAACACGGGCCGTGTTGAGCAACACGGGCACCCTTGTTGCACCACTGTTTTTTTCATTCTTCTTGCGCCCTCTTCCTGACACGGCCCGTGTTGTGCAACACGGCCACCCGTGTCAGGCCTCCTGTAGCATGTTTTCTGAACTTCCTCAAAACTTCCGAGTTTCGCACTGATTTACTCTGATTTCTCCATATGAACCTGAAAACATTAAAACACACAACCAAAGCATAAAATGACGAATAAAGAAATAAAACACTCAATAACATAACTTAAACATACTTAAAAACAACGGTAAATATATGTGTGAAAACCACTGATCAGATACCAACTCTAGCGTTTTAGCAAAACTCCTAGGAGTCAGTTTACCGTACTCTCGTTACAGTATACTTTCAAATTAACCATGCTTCAATTAGAACTTTTGAGGGTTGTAACGTGGTTAGGTTCAGAGTTTTTAGAAAAAATGATTTTTAGGCTCAAAATTTTATCGGTGCTCACCCCCTTCGTGATGTTCTCCAACCTAAGTTCAGTTAACTCGATGCGAGCATCCATCCTTTAAGAGGAGTTTGAGGTGATAGAGGAATCAATAAGGTGTTCGGACATGGCAATCACTTTACCTTTTGTATTTGGTGTTTGATCACACGACTTTGTTCTTTTGTTAAGGATCTTTTTGTTTCGCAATCCTTTCTTTTCATATTTTTCATTTCTCCCTAACTTTTTCCTGGACAAATTCTTTTGAATTCCGGGTTTGAAGTCCAGCGGGATGCCCTAATTTTGCCTAAGTCACTTGTTTTCAAGTTTGTTGACTTAGCGGGCTTTCTTTTCTCTTCTTTTTTTCGATTCATTTTTTCGTTTTTGAACGAGTCGTATGATCCTGAATGTCGTCGATTCGTTGGAGAGAGAGTGACTGCCTCATTTCTTGGTTGATGAGGGATAACCATTTTGGTATTGAATTATTTCAACCTTTTGAAGGATAACCATTGTTGTATCCTTAGATGCATGCTCCAGATGAATTTTGAATGCTCAACTAGATTAACTAAATACTACCCTGCCCCTGGATTAAATGTGAGGATTTTTCATATAGAAAAGAAACTCCTACTTCAAGGCTCAAAGGGGTTGACAAGGGATTAACTTCCTTAAATATATCAAGTGTATAGGGATTTGAAACAATGTCTGTACATCATCAACAGGGTTTTACTTGAAAGCACACCATTTAATATTATGGGTATTATATGTTTGTCATTCTCCCTTCGGAGTTGTCATGCTTTATCGTCGAAGGTTTGGCATCACAAGAAAAGAAAACATATTAGAGCGAGAGGGAATGAATTTTTTCAAGTTAAACATATACAGTGCATTATTGTTATAGTTCAAACAAACAAGTATTGCATATAAACAGTATTGAACAAAGACAAGAAAGATTACGCATGAAAATGCATGACGAATTATGAATTGCCAATGTTGAGG
Organism: Vicia villosa; assembly: GCF_029867415.1. Classification (NCBI taxonomy): domain Eukaryota; kingdom Viridiplantae; phylum Streptophyta; class Magnoliopsida; order Fabales; family Fabaceae; genus Vicia; species Vicia villosa. Next base: position 71,336,829 of record NC_081183.1, read on the forward strand.
AGATTTTCTCTGTATGGACTTATTGCTTCAGGAGATCCATTGAGTCAAAGGAGAATTTCAAATCTGGCCTTCAGGTATGAATGATGATAGCCTTTGCATCTATTAGTTCATGAATTTTGTCTCTAAATGGCTGCCAATCATCGATCGAATGGCCAAGTGCCCCAAAGTAGAGAAAAATCCAAACATTCGTATCTGAAACTGCAAATTACTCCTAGGGGAAGATAACGACGAAGCCACACATGAGTAGTAAGTATTCGACTTTAGGGATTTGAGGAAGAAGATGGGAAGCTCGTTGTCCAGTTCGCAACATTAAAATTGAATTTGGTTGCAGCTTTGTCTGAAGAACTTGACTTTTCTTCTTTGAACGTCCTTCTATAAGAATCAAGCTCACCATATCCAGTGGGTCATAGCCTCTGATTCGGGGTACGGTACTTTTGAGTTTGAAGGCATATGGCCAAAGGAAAATAAATCCTCTTGCCCTTTGATAGGAAATGTACCTTTGAGTTTGAAGGCATCTGGCTAAAAGAAAATAAATTCTCTTGCCCCTTGACAAAAGTTTATTGTACTTTAGAGTTTGAAAAGCGTCAGGCTAGAGGAAAATAAATCCTTTTGCCCCTTTATAGAAATTTAGGCTCTTGATAGTCCTTCCATAGTACCTGAAAATTTTGCGCCATAAATTCCTAAGATCCTTGAAAAAGTTTAGTCAACATGTTATGTAAAAGCATAAGGTAGTATGGACAAGTAAGTCCTACAAACAAAACCTGCAAGGAAATCAAGCAGTTATATAGCAATCAAGTCACACAAGTGTCCTTAGGCTTAAAGGCTCGCATGAAGTCTGACCAGGTGACTACCCTTCCCCAATAGGTACTTCTAAGGATAGGATGAAATTAGTAACCAGGTTCTAAAAAGTTACTCATAATGGTCAGTCCCTCTAAAGCACCCTCGGACATGATACATACATACCATGCAATGATACATTAAGAAAGAACCTATCTGAGTTGTAGTATTGGGTAGCGACTATTTCCCTCAACATACATCAAGGGTAGTCCCCCCCACTACATTCCTAAAGGCCAAGATGGGTTAATGGGTAACTAAAGGTCCTTAAGCTCCGACTCACCCAGGGTACATACATAAACCTCCCTCATACAAGAGAAGTGTGCATATAACAATGGAGGCCTAACTTAAGCATGAACTCTCATATTGACTCATCTCTCACATACATGAGAAAGGTCGCCATGACTATGCCACTTCCTATCTTAAGGTGCACTCAAATCCGGGTATAGGATTCATCTTCCATTGAATGCCCAAACAACCTTGAAAAGTAAAGCAATCAAAGCAAACAAATTATATGTGATCTAAGCTCTAAGGTAACCCCTCTTTTAGAAAATCTCCAGCAGAGTCGCCAGTTCTGTAACTCGGTGGGAGAACTGACTTTATTATTTTCGCAATCAAATGTTGCGGTGAGCAAGAGTCGCCACCAACTTTTATTTTGTCCAATTTTAGGAAAGGTATAAAAGTACAGGAAAGACCTAAAAAGAGAGTTTGAGTTTGGGGGTAAGTTATGAAAAGGGAAGGTGTTAGCACCCTTTTCATCCGTAGTTATCTACGGGCTCTTAGTTTGCTTAGCTCGTTGTGTTTTGTTTGAAAAGCTTGAAAAAGCATAGTGTGTGTGTTTTGAAAGAAGTGCCAATAGTAAGGCAAGACTTCGCAATGGTCCTTGTATCGGTCCTCAAGGATGTATGTGAAGTATTTTTGAAATTCGTTTGAAAAAGGTAAGTGGTGAGAGAAAATGTTTGGTTGAGCAAGCAAACTAAAGGCTACTTACCCTACGTATAGTCTTACCTATACTTTCTACTTTCTTTAAAGGATAAGACTAACCATACCATTTGTGGGTAGGTAGTCCTATCTATTGGACGTTTTTAAAGGACATCGAAGGGTCATCGATGGTCGTTTGAAGGCAACATGATAGAGGTACCTTTAGAAAATTCGAAGGGACATTCATCTTATCATATGCAACAATTCGAGGGACAAGATCATGTATTCGTAGGCAATATCGAGAGACAAGATCATGTATTCGTAGGCAATATCGAGGGTCATCGAGGGACCATGATCTTTGATGATTTTTTGAATTGAGGGACGTTTTCTATTGGTACCTGTATACTCGAGGGACACGACCATTATTCGTAAGGAAACCAAGAAGGGCGTACCCTAGGGGTGCAAGTGTGAATTAGTGTTGTTTTTAGAATATTTCATCTTGTCAATTAGTGATCTAGATCGAATTTTAAATTCTTTCACACCATAATTTACTAACACACGCAGGCATACAGTACAGGCAAATAAAAGGCAGAAAAGTAAAGGTCTTAGCTATTGACGGGCTTCAGGGAGGGGGTTACAATAAAATCGGAGTGCGGAAATTAATACCCTATATTAAACTATTAAAACTTGTGAGCAATTACATAATAATCGGGAAAAAAGAAGCGCGTGGAAAATTAAGTTACAACCAGTAAACAGTTACAAAATAGCTAAGAAAGGTAAGTTATTCTATTCGGGTCAAGGGAAGGTGTTAGGCACCCTTAACCCTTTCCTAAGATTTTGAATTTAAGGCAAAGGTTTATGGCTAAATGTTAAGGTTTAATAGCTAAGGAAATGAATAGGGCAAAAAGTGATATTTGAATGAATTGAGGTTTTGGGAAAGGGGACTCGCCTTGTTACCAAGTGCCTACGTACCTCCTTATGGAGGATCAGAGTCTACGTAGTTCGGGGCAGGGTTGTACGCCTTAGATTTGATATGAGGTGGTTTGAAGGTATTTTGAATTACCTTATCGTAGTTTTGAAATTCATAGTTTGCAAGGTATTTTGAATTACCTTATCACAGTTTTGAAAATCCGTAGTTTTGTGAAAGATGTGTTTTGAATGGCGTACAACCCTGATTTTAATTGGTTCTATTAATCGCAATGATCAATAGGTTTGATCACCATAATTAACAGATTAATAAGAATTTCTAACAATTCTAATCGATAGATTCGATTATCACTATTTAGCAAATTGAATGTATTTTAAAATTAAATTATTAATTTATCGTTACCCCTCATAATCAATAGATTTGATTAAAAATAGTAACGAATTGATAGAAAAGAAAATGCTAATCATCATAACCAATAGAATGGTTAAAACCTTTAACAAAAATAAACCCTATTTGAATTTAATTAATTAGATAATCGATTATTACCCATCGCAATCAATAAATTTAATCGAAACGAATAATAAATTAAATTTTGAGATTATTTGGCTAAAAAACCTGGGTTGGTTAGGGGATCTTAATCCTAATATTTGGGCCAATGGCTAGTGGGATTGGGCAAACCCTAACACCTAGATAAGCTTCTCTAGGGTTTTTGTGATTTTTAACAGTTAAAACTGATTAAATAAATTAAATCGAAATAATCGAAATAATCGGGAAATAATCCTAAACCCTAGTTACTAGCCTAATCCTAATTTAATCATCCTAATCCTAATTGAATAAATTAATTAAATTAAACATAATTAATTAACATTTAATCTAAATATTTAAATAATAATATAAAATGTAAAAAAACCTGGCACCAATCTTGTGTGGTGGCTCTCTGAGTGTATACCATGAAGCGCTGCTTGTAGACTCTTGGATCAGAATTGCAGGAGATCGTATGGTGAAAGAGCGAGGGCATATGATGCTTGCTGGTGTGTGAAACGCATGGGATCTGAAAGCATTAATATTCAACAAATTAGTAAAATAGAAAGGAGACGCCAAGGATCGAACCTGCGTCCCTTTGGTTACCACTACCCTCCTTTAGCCAAATGCGCTGGAATCATGTGCTGTTAATAACACCAACCACAATTATAATATACAAAATCAAAACAGATAAAATTTGAAATAAAAAACTCGCGTGCCCAGCATCGTCCCTGTCCTTCAACCTTCTGAAAAAAAACCCCACTTTTACCTATGGTTTCCATGTGTAGCTATAGCCCTGCGACAATCAAAAGTATGAATCACGTAAAATAAATAAAAAGTAAAGCCATGGATCGATTGTAAATCCTATCCTGACCATGTTGGTGTCCTTAGTTCGGTCCAATTTTGGCTATGGCGAGAAACCCCAATTTGAAACTCAAAACCCTAGCAATGGTGGATTCCAATACATGCACCTAAACTCAAATCAAACTATCCAGATAGTATCATAACATCAATACAAACATAAATATATAATCAATTCACAGGTAGAATGCGTGTATGTATATAATCAAGTTCAAGAAAATATTGCTCGTTCGTGAGCATATATTAACGTTTCTGCACGCCTGGATCGATGATAATTACTGGGTTAGCTTCAAGAATTGTCCAGGAATCGATTGAGATGCTTAAAATGCTTCGAATCCGCTTCAAACTCTCCGAACGAATTTGACTTTTTGTTCAATTTGAAGGACTCGGCTATGGTCTCCAAGGCTGCCCAAAAAACCCCCCCTTTAGGTCTAGGATGATTGTATATATATATATATATATATATATATATATATATATATATATATATATTAGAACAATATAGGTCAACAATCTTGGATCAAATCTTGGTAAATTGAAGAATTGATATTTGATTGAATCTTGATTTTTATTCTTTCCAAAATTGGCCAAATTTGCACCAAACTTGCACCAATCACTTGTTCATGAAATTTGCTTGATAATATTGATTAAATGTTGATTGGAATGGATAATTATAAAGCCCATAGCCAAATATTTGATTTTCCATTAATTTATATAACTTTTAATCATTATTTAAATGAATAAAAAATCATATAAAATCAAATAAAATTCATTAATTTGTGGAAATTGGTCTTGATAACTTAGATAACTTGTGGACCAAGATTAAAGCTTAAAAAGTTAGGCCCATTTGCAAGAGACTCCAATTTGAACCACTTTTATTTCACATTTTGCCTCCAAAATTTCCCAACTTTGACAAGGCATATCTCCCTTGATTTTTAAGATATGGGAGAGTTCTAGCACTTTTTGGAAACCTCAAGATGTCCTCTACAAGCCACTTTGGAACATATTTTTCATATGGATATTTTATCTTGATGATATGCCCTTTGACAAAAAACTGCTTCTTGTTGACCTTTGAAAAGGATCTATAATCTTTTGGATCATATCTTTTGAATGAAGCATTTCTGGGCTTGGCATGTGAGAGACAAGGTTGTAAAGAATCCAATTTCCTTCAAAATAGGCTTTGAGTGAGAAATTTTTGGTATTCCATGTGAAAGTTACGACCAGTCAAAGTTCAGTTGACTTTTTAATTTAAAAAACCCTAATTTGAATCATGATCAACCTTTGATCAAATGATAGATATAACCTCAAATACTTGACGTTGACCAAAAGTCTTGAAGTTTGACTGTGTTTTGACTATAGTTGACTTTTAGGTCAAACTAGTCGACTGTGGATCATCTGAGCATTTGACTGAGAAAATCCTTGGAATTGAAGCTTGACTTTTGACATGGAGATACCTTGAACCCTAATAAACCATATGAAATCCGTTGGAACCCTTGATACATCTTTTCTCCTCAGAAAATCCAAAACCCTAACTTGAGGACCCTTTGATTAGGAGAGAGTGACTTGAGTTTAACCATTGAACCTTGAAGCCTTGAAGATGAAATGAGATGGGCAAATTTTAGGGTATGACACAGCTGTGCGTTTAAGTTGTCAAAATAATGGATTCATTCAATTATTTCATGAATAAATGACTTTTGTTTATGTTCTTCGAATTGTAATGTGTGTTGTTCATTTTTTATTCATATATGCTTTAGGTTTTGGTGTTGGATATGCCCATGCATATAATTAATTTAGGATGTTGTGTGTGTGGCATTAGTGTACCATTCACATTAGTCTTTGGATATAAATTTTAGAATTTGTTATGGACCGTAGTTGGATGAAAGCTGGTATATTAGATATGGTGTATGACAAAGGAATTATTGAATTCCTTGAATTCGTCAAAAATAATGTTTCCGACAATAATTATATCTTGGGTTAAATACATTTCACCCCCTGCCAAAGTAGCGAGATTCGGTTTTTCCCCTTATTAAAAATAAATTTAGCCTTCGCCCCTTAGAAAACAAGATTCTGTTTCCAGACACCCCCTATCCCTTGTTAGGCTGACTGGGTGTGGTGAGTTGGCGCAAAATCTGCTGCTTGCTTGCTTAGGTGGCGCATGACGTGGTTGTCTTTGGAAACTTTGAAAAAATTACAAATTAAACTTGGCAAAACTGGGGTTCAAACCCCTAACCTTTATGTTATGGTAGACATTTTGAACCACTGCGCCATACATGCTTCTTGGACTAAGTTACAAACGAAATATTTATGTATCATATTTTCTACCATTTTTCAAATATAATATAAACCATATATGTTTATTATTATTAATACATTATTTATTTATTAAAATTTATTTATTAATATTTATTTATTAATAATTTATTTCAATTACAAATTTTAATTTTATTACATAACATTTAGTATCCTATTTTTATTAATATATTACTTTATTTATTTGTTTTATTTATTTATTTATCATATAGTTTTATTTATTAATAATTAAATTAAATATATTTATTTAATGGTACGTTTTTATTAATATTTATTTATTATTAATATTATTATAATAATATTAAATAAAAACATTAATAATAATAATTATTATTACTATTTACATTATTATATATATATATATATATATATATATATATATATATATATATATATATATATATATATACACATATATTATAATATATGTTTTTAAATGTAATTAAATATATAAATGGTACGCTTTTATTAATAATAAATAAATATTAAATGTAATGTTAATAATAATGTAAATAGTAATAATAATTAATAATATAAATGGTACGCTTTTATTAATAATAAATATATTAATATGTTTATTTATATTTATATAAAATTTAAATTTATAAACATATATAAACGTAATTATATAAAATTAATTAAATAAATATTGTTTAATTACATTTGTAATAAATTAATTTATATATAATATTTAAATAATAATGCAAATAGTAATAATAATTATTATATATTAATAACGTAAATAATAATAATTATTATTAATGTTTTTGTTTAATATTATTATAATAATATTAATAATAAATAAATATTAATAATAGATAAATATTAATAAAAACGAACCATTAAATAAATATATTTAATTTAGTTATTAATAAATAAAACTATATAATAAATAAATAAAACAAATAAATAAAGTAATATATTAATAATATAAAACTATATAATATATACAATCATTGATAAAATAAACTATATAATCAATAAATTATATGATAAATAAGTAAAATAATATATTAAGAATATAAACTATAACATATACAAGAAAACGCGATGATTGTACAAGAAAACGTGAATGGTGTTCCCCCTATATGCATTATGACCTCGGTTCGAATCCCAGGTTTTGCACAATAAACTATTAAGTATTAGTTATTAAGAAATTATCAATCATTTTTTATATAAATATAAAAATACAATTATTCTTGTGCGTTATTATTTTTATATATAAAAAAACTATTTATTTATTTATAAATAATTCAATCGAGGTTCAACCCCAATATAATCTTAAAACCTCGAATTCGTAGATACATGTTGGATCCAATTTTGATTATTTTAAAATTTTTCATTCTATCTTATCATCACTTATCATGAAAATGCAAAATCGATTTCTAACTTATTCAAAAAATATTCTAGTTTATTCAATTCACTTTCTTCTCCACAGTCTTACATTCTAATTCCTTTGTTTCTTCTATCTTATATGTACTCCATCGATCCGATCAATAAAATGGTATCTAAAATGTGGAGTTACATTCCAACAGGTACTCCTTTGCCTTTATATATGTCAACTTTGTTAAGAGGAATGGGTGAGCAACATCTCATGCTATTGGAAGCTCAATGGGTAGAATGTTCTTAAAGTGTTCACTTTTAATTCCATTTATTTAAGGTGGTCCTTAAATAGAGACGAAGAGAATCAAGCAAGTTTGTATAGGTCAAGGAAATGAGCCAGCTGGGTGGATGTTAGATTTACAAGAAATTAAAAAACTCAACCAGCAAGAGTGTATTTAATAATTCATCATCAATTTAATAATTCTCCATCCCTGTCAAACTTATTATATTTACATTTAATTATTTTTTAAAGGAATTAAATTAAAGTTATTCAATTTAACCTTAAGTGATCTTGTATTATTAAGATGATATTATATATAAAATTTCAAATAATTTAAGAATTTGATATATTTCGGCCTGATTATTTTATCTTTAAAAACAAGATTTTTTAAAATATTTTTAAAAAATGATTTTTATAAACACAATTTTAGAACATTAAAAAATAAAAATTTATGTTTATAAATTAAAATACTAATTTTAAAATCTTGTAACAGAAATATACATTATTATATATTATAACATTGTGGAAATCACATCTTTTTCAATTAGTTGCATTTCAAATAATTTTTGTGAATACCTATTTAAAATATCTTTAAATTTAGTAATTTTTTGAAATTTTAATATCCGAAAGTAGTTATGGTAAAATGATAAAATACATAAAATAATAATTTAAGAATATCTATTCAAATTATTTTTTTATTTTGAAGTTTTATTAAAAAGAAATTTGTAATTTTTTTAATCAATAATATATAATACTATAAAAATCATTTAAAAATACTAAAACAAACAGACCTTTTATATATTTTCAATAATTTATTTTACGTTAAAACGAAATGATGTGGTAGAGTATTGATTACATTTATTGATTACATAATTCTTAATTGTTTTTTTACTAACAATTTAAGTTTCTTTAAATTTTTAATTTGAATTCAAAGCAATGTAGAAAAGTTTAATATTTTTCAAAATCACTCTAGTTAGACAAAGTTTATTATATTTTCATGGTAGGATTTATAGTGACAAGAATGGAGCAAGATTTAGACACAAGAATCCGGATAAAAAAAATTAAATTTGAAGAAATCAACAAATTTTCCCTATGATTCATGACGTTAATATTCCTTGCAAGTTATTAGAAAAAACGCACCGGGCCGCATTACAGGAATCTGATGAGAGCCATGTAGGCTAAAAGTAGGTATTACCAATTATTTGTTGGTTCAGTGGTGATTGACGCTAGATTTAGTAGGGAGAACTACTATTCGATCTCCGCAACTGCGATTGGGAGGGGGATGGATCTATTTGATGCCAGAACTCGCCTCTGAACCAGACTTAACCAGTGATATAAAGGCAAATAAAAAAAAAAAAAAGGGTAGGCAACACGTTGGACCTGATGCATGGTGAGGCGCATCTGTTTGATCCAAGTTTCTTTTCCTATATGAAAAAACAATTAGTTGTTAAAGGCATCATCATCATCATCATCATCATCATCATCAGAGTCACTTATTTGATACTAGTAGTAATGTCATTTCACCTTTATGGTATCCGTGTTGTTAAGATAGCCCTTATTAGATGAATTTGCACTAAGATTTTGTGACATAGGTAATCTGTTGACTTTTCATTATCATAATTGTGAATCTTTTGATAATCCAATTCAAATTGTGTCTAAATAAATACTAACACTAATTGATGTAATCGGAACCAACTTTATCGTTCAACCTTTGCTATTACTATACATATATATGGTACTATTTACTATAATAAGTATTTTAAATCATTGCTCAAACCTTTGCAAGTTGCGACTCATTCTAAGATATTAGAGAATTACGATTGGCGAAGAGAATAATCTATAACGAAACTGGTCACAATTATTTTGTTTTAAAAACTAATAATTATCAGGAAAGGAAGTTAAATTTTAAAGTGGAATTACCACACAAAAATAGGAGAAGAATTCAAACGGGGTATAATCTTCTTCCTCATTTGATTTTCTAAATCTTATAGTTAACATGTTCCCAAATATCTATCTTACGTTTTCCTTACCCCCTTGTTACTATTTATATTTGTTATGAAACAAGTAAAGTCACTAGCTCCGTTTGAGGTTATAACAATCTTTGTGGAGACGATAACTCAACATTACTTTATTTTGCACGATCGCAAGTCAGATTCTTTGTCCAAAGTCCACTGTTCAATTGAAAGTTAATCTCGGTCTTCCTCCATAGCAAGTCGGAGTGTCCCTTCAAGCCCATATGTTTGGTTGCGTGTGTTGCACCCCAAAATTTACCCACATATTTATTTCTAACGGACTCTCACATCACATTCATGTGCATATTTCATCTAAGTCATTCATCCAATATATTCATTCATATCATGGTTACTATTCAAAAATTGATGAGAAAAAGGGGGCTTTGTGGAAAGTATTTCTTGGTTCAGGAGAGAGGATCTGAGGTCTGATTGTGTGGCATCATCTGCATTGAAGTTTCTCCTGAGATTAGGGCTCCATTACCTTCAATGCAAAGCTTTGAAAGGAGGATACATTTTCCAGGTCCATCTGGTCATCCCAAATCAAGGTTTTTGGTCAAAATCAGCACAGTTGACTTTTTGGTCAAAATTTAATCAGGAGTTGACTTTTGGGTATGAAATAATATGGGTGCCATGAGGAAGTATTCACTGGGCTTTAATGGTTGAAGACTGTTTGGAAATTGGATTACAAACTGATTAATCGGGAAAATTCATCTAGAATTGGATAAATCAAGACAGTTGACTTTTTGGTCAAAATCAAGGTCAACTGTCAAATAGTGAAGGTTAGTTGAAAATCGGTCAAGAAAAGTCGACAAAATAAAATAAAATCAAGAGATAACCAAAACTTTCCAAATTTGGGAAGTAGTTGAAATAGGAATTTCTAAAAATGGAAATTTCTACATATAGAGAATTTTTGGATAGATTGAGAATTGGTTGATCAGCCCACTTCAGGTCCATTTTTCACAAACTTCGAGGCCCCAATTCAAGACAAGGTCAACAACAAAAATGTTCATCTCATGGCCTTCTATAATGTTGTAGTTGAGAAATTTTCATTCGAAACTTGGATCAAGTGATAAAAGAGCAAGAAAATGGAGGAAGCAAGTTGGTTCAAGTCATATGGCCCAGCAAAACATAAAGCACACACGCAAGCATTTCCATGAATATTTGGTGTGCCATATTGGAAGCTACTTTTGGGGCATTGTAAAAATCCAATAACTTTAAACTTGGTGTTAATCTCTTCCTCTCTATACCCTCCATCCAATAAGCAGAGAGTCAAGCCAATTGAATGCATATTGAAGAAGATATGGAAGCTTAAAGTTACTCCTTCACCAAGTCATACGTGGGCAAAGACATAGGCCAGAATGTAGGGCCAACGCGCACCAAATGATCGAACATATGGCGTATCAATTTCAAATCCATTTTTAATGAGCCATGGGCATCTCCTCAATCTCACTCCAATGCAACCATATTCTCTTATATCCCCTCTTTCTAATGGTCCAACATTCATGGAAAGGGGTGGCGTATTGTATGAGATATGAAACTCCAAAGTCGCTGGGGTGAAGAATGAATGTTGACAAGAATCTCTGGCCATAACCAAGTCACGCGTGCGTAGGCTAGTACAATGGTGTACCCAATATTTGTGATCGTTTTTCTTAGACTTCCAAGCTTTATTTCAATTATCTCCAAACACCAATCCTCTTATACTCCATCTTTTCTTCTCATTGAGCCTGGGTTTAAGTTAAATGGTGAAGCATGTCTGGAGTTATGAGTATATGAAGTGATCCACATGAGATGTTCTTGGCCTAAAGGACATTGGTATGATGCTTGTTGCTGCAGTATATGCGTGAGATTACTTCATGATATGAGAGGTCATGCATGAAGCTGGAACTTAGAAAGCATGCAAAGAAACTTTATACAAACAACATACCCTTGTTCACTAAATATGAGAGGAAATGATCCACTACATGTAACCACACCATGCACTCCATACAACTATCCTATATAACACATCAAACCCTCTCATTTCAAAGAAGAAAACTTCATTTTCTTTTCTCAGTTTCCACATTCCTCTCATCTTTCTCCTCTCTTCTTCACTCTTTTTTCTTCACTCCCTCTCAAAATAAAAAGTTGTTACAAGTTATAACAAACTTCAACAAACTCAAAACTGAATCTTCATCCTCTTCATATTGTCATACCCCAAAATTTGCCCATCTCATTTCATCTTCAAGGGTTCAAGGTTCAAGGGTTTATTCAAGCAACAATCTCCTAATCGAGGGCCTCCTAAATTAGGGTTTGCGCTTTATCAAAAGAGTTTGAATCTCTAAGGCCTCAAATAGATCTCAAGGTGTCTCATATGTATAAAAGCATCTCCATGTCAAAAGTCAAGCTACGATTCCAAGGATTGCTCACTCAATGGCTCAGATGTATCAAAGCATCTCCATGTTAAAAGTCAAGCTTCGATTCCAAGGATTGCTCACTCAATGGCTCAGATGACCCACAGTCGACTAGTTTGACCTAAAAGTAAACTACAGTCAAAATACAGTCAAACTTCAAGACTTTTGGTCAACATCTAGTATTTGAGGTTATATCCATCATTTGATCAAAGGTTGATCATGATCCATTAATAAAAACTCAGAAATGAACAAATTCAAAAGGTTCAAATTAGGGTTTTTTATAGGAGAAAGTAAACTCAACTTTGACTGGTCATAACTCTCACATGGAGTATCAAAAATTTCCTAACCAAAGCCTATTTTGAAGGAAATTGGATTCTCTACAACTTTGTCTCTCACAAGCCAAGGCCAGAAATGCTTCATTTGAGAGATATGGTCAAAGATATTATAGGTCCTCTAAAAAAGTCAACAAAAACACCTTTTGGGTCAAAGCTCATAACTTGAGCATGGAAGCTTCAATTGAGATGAAACCAAAAGAGTCATTTATAGGACTCTTCAAGATATCCAAAAAGTCCTAGAACGCTTCCATATGATAAAATTTGATGGAGTTATGGATTGTACAAATGACTAAAATTTAAGGAATGCATAAGGATTAACTTGATTAATTTTTAGGATCTTGATTAATGGGCCCATCATTTGGTTTCAATACAAGCCCATGATATTAGAAGAAGCCTTTAAATCCACTATTTCATTTTATTTATTCATGTTTATTTGAGTTTGTATTCATTTAAATATTATGTAAATTATTGGGAAAGAGGTATAAAATAAATGGACAAAAATCATAAAGGAAGACTTGAATTTTTTTAGAAGCAAAAGATCAGATTCATGAGACCAAAACGTGTGGAGATTGATTGGGAGATTTATTGGCTCTATTGAATATCAAATTGGAACGTTTCAATATCCATCCTAAATCAAATGACTATCATCCAAATTAGAGAGATATGATTCAATTTTGATAACCTAATTGAGTCCCATATATATGCATAAGGATTTCGGATTCCAGGGGGGATTTTTTCGGCCAGAGGAACCATAATCCGAAGCTTGAAAGATGTGGAGCAGAGCTGCATAACTGACGAAATTCTCGGCCAATTCAGACCATTCCAAACATCAAATAAATTTCCTCGATCCTCTCTGAGTGGAATTGGATCCCCACAAACAGCCAAGACGCCCAGCATCATCATCGGAGCACCTACGGTTTTAGCCACGAGGAGATTCACAGCAAATCGGTGTCTATTTCGTAGCAAAAGTTGCAGACTGTTGGGAAAGATGAAGACGAAGCTGGACGCGAGAAGCTTGTCTGGGGTGCTCACGATACACCCTCGTATCACAATCGTTGGATCTCCAGCAAGATAGATCCAACATTCCAGAAAGTGCAAGACCACCATGGAGCTTCAAGAATCACTCACACAGGATTGGTGCCAGGTTTTCCTTATATTTTTTATTTATTTATTAGTTTTATATTATTTATATAATTATATGGTTGATTTTAAATATTTTTATCATATACATAATTTAGTTTTAAAATCATATTAATAATATAAATAACATTAGGATTATTTTCCCGATTACTCGATTATTCGATTTGATTAATTTTAATCAACCTTAATTATAAAAATCACAAAAACCCTAGGAAAGTTTATTAATGCATTAGGGTTTGCTCAATCCCACTGGCCATTTGGCCAAGATATTATGATTTAATTTATTATTCATTTCGACCGAATCTATCGATTAATTTAATTAATCAAATCCAATAATGAAATATATTTATTTTTCTAAATGGTCTTAACCAAATCTATTGGTTACGATGATTAGCATACTCAATTCGTTATCGTGTAATAATCAAACCCATTGATTATGAGGGATAATGATAAATTAAGAATTATTTAAAACACACTCATTTGCTATTCGTGATAATCGAATCTATCGTTTAGAATGGTTAGCAATCCTTCATTCAATCCGTTAACTATGGTGATCAAACCTATTGATCATCGCAACTAACGGTAACATATTAAATCGGGGTTGTACGCCAAACTTAAAACACATCATATAACACCATCTCTTTTACAAATTCAAAACTGCGATAAGGTAATTCAAAATACCTTTCAAAACTACGGATTTTCATCACTACGACAAGGTAACTCAAAATACCTTCGTACAACCTCATACTAAATATAAGGCGCACAACCTTGCCCCGAACTACGTTGACTCTGATTCTCCATAAGGAGATACGTAGGCACTTGGCAACAAGGCGAGTCCCCTTCCCTAAAACCTCAGTTCATTCAAATCTCACTTTTCGCCCTATTCATTTCCTTAGCTATTAAACTTGAATATTTTAGCCATAAACCTTTACCTTAGATCAAACCTTAGGAAAGGGTTAAAGGTACCTAACACCTTCCTTGACTTGATTATAATAACTTACTCAGAATTCTCTAAAAGTGCGTAGGGTTTCCTATTCGCCCTGGTAGAATAGGTGGCGACTCTAAAAGCTAATTTTTAGGGCAGGTTGCTACACATACAGCCTCTACCAATCTTTATCAAGCTTCCACCTCCATAGATCCGTAGCAACTTCACCATCACCACTTCCATCTTCGTCTTCATCATCTTCTCAACCTTCTCCATCAGCCATCACTCTCAATCCTTCCTGGTTCTACATCATCATCAAGCATTAAAAGTTACTTTCAGTTTCATGCAAAGAGATCCATGGTTCCTATCTAGTTTGAGTCTATTTTCTGCGCCACATCTGAGGATTTGTGAAGTTCATTCTCACCTCATTCAAGCTCCAAAATGCTACACAAGAACTGAGTTTATTTCTCAGTGGATTAAAGCAACCACGAAGCTAAGATCCGGATCCTTGAAATGTAGATTTTCTGGAGTTTCGTTCAAGATTCTCCAGGTGAATTTTCTAATATTCAATCATATAATCTCATGTATGTAATTGCTAGTGAGCATGTTGTGTGGAAATTCTTGCATTCTTTGCAATTTGACTCGTCTCTCATGAGTTGTTGTAGCTTAAATGTTAGAATCATTTATTGGAGCCGTACAAATGCTTAAGATTGTTTTAGTACAAGATAAATGTGTTTGGATGAGTTCTTGGCTGTTAAGTCTTTATAGATTCACTTCGGTTAGGTTGATAGAAGAAAAATTAGAAAAATCCAAGAATGGATTTGGATTCAGTGTTGAAAACCGAGTAGGGTGGTGATGTTGTCCTTGATTTCTGGAATTTTTTCACGAGTCTCCGCCGCAGGTTGGCTGGAGAAGACGACCAGAGAATCTCTCCGGCGTCTGTGCATGTTTCATTATGTAGGGTATGCGTGGCAGTATTTCGTTGGCTCATGGTTCCTATCTTTTTGCGTGTTTGTTTTATTCTAATCATTGGCCATGCGCGTGTCGCACTGAGATTGGTTAAGGGTTTGTCTTTTGTATTTTATGACTTAAAACCCACCTGACTCATTGATAAAGTCCCACATGTATGTCACGTTTTTACTAAGACCACGTAATAAATGAACTAGTAATAATAGTTATTGAAGCATCAAAAAATGGAAATAATTGAAAGAGGTTTTGGGCTGAAGCTTGTTTGATACTTGGGTCAAAAGGAGTTTTTGTTAACCATACACCCAAACTGCTTACATCAACGCATTTGTTTTATAGCTGAGCCTGAGTGCTTCGTTTCTGGCTCAATGCGCCATTAACTGAATTCAGTTCAATAACTGCTTACTATACACCCGTACCTGTTGACAGATTTTAGAAATAATAAAAAGGCTTAAATGCACTTTTGGTCCATGTAAGTTAGCGAATTTTTTATTTTCATCCTTGTAAGTTTTTTTTTGGTTTGAGTCCCTATATTTCACTTTCACGTTCGTTTTAGTCCCTAAAATCAAAATCCACAGGAAAATACATAGAAAGATCCAGAGGAAACCTGCAGATTTTCCTGCGGCTTTTGGCTTTAGGGACTAAACCTCAACCAAAAAGTAAGATATAGGGACTCAAACAAAAAAAATAACTTACAGGGACGAAAATAAAAAACTCGCTAACTTACAGGGACCAAAAGTGCATTTAAGCCTAATAAAAAATAGCTTTTTTTTATTCTTTTGTTCGATAATTCATTTTTTTCTCAAATAAAAAATGGTAAAAAATATCTTCTGACCCCTTAGAATTTTAGGAGTACTTAGTTCTTTTTTTTAGAATTTTTAATTCTTGTTTTCCTTTAATTTTGGTTTGTCTCACATAATAAAAAATATATAGTTTTTAGTTTTTAATTCATCAAAACAGCTTTATGCTTGATATAAATAAAATTGTGCTTGTGATTTCCCTCTTGTTAGTTTAGAATGTATTTCTTTTCATTTTGTGAATATTTTTGCACTTTGTGAAATGGTCAAAATACCCCTAGTCGTTAAAGTTGATTTAGGTCAACTTAAATGACTTTCTTCTACTCTTTCAACTTAGTATTTTTCCTTAGGATATTAAATCTCTTAGTTAAGATTTAGACTTTTAAGATAACAATTAGGTTAGAGAAATAAGTTATTCCCCCTTATTCATTTTTTTTTGTTCTTTTTGACCATAAAACACTTAATCAATAAAGAGGCGAATCACATTTTTATTTACTTAAGTGGAATAGAAGTGAGTGGGATATATTCCCTAATCTGCTTCGACGCCATTTGTACACTCTCATGTGATTCAACTCACCAAGTAAATTCCCTTTAAAAAACACCAATAAAAAACACTCAAATCACCTAATAATGGCTCAAAAGTAAAACAAAGTAGAAAGATGATGAGTGACCATGTAGTGGGAATTGTTCATCATCCATCTACCTCAAAAAACACAAACCAATGTTCCTATTCTTATAAGAACATGTTAAGTCCATTCCATACTTAGACATGTAAGTCTCCAAAGGTCGAGCATCGTGGATTGTGACCTTAACCTTTGTTCATCTAAAAAACACCAAAACATAGAAAATATTGAGCTGAACTATGGCGCTCTGATTCTTCTTAAGAGGATACGTAGGCATAGAGGCAACTCTAGAGAGGATAATAATTATTAAAATACTCTTAGGTTATTCATGCATTGCATTAGTAATAGTTATACCCTTTAAATAGAAACAAACATAGGTGGATACCGTCGAGTACGACAGACGTGAGGGGTGCTAGCACCTTCCCCTTGAGTAACCGACTCCCGTACCCTGTTCTCTGGTCGAAAGGCCTTGTTCTTATTTCGAGTTAGGTTTGCTGGTATTCCTCTCCCTCGATGGGATTAATATATTAGTGGTGACTCTAATTCCATTTTTCGCGGTAGCGACAGTTGGTGACTCTGTTGAGGACATGCTAGACCTGTGTTGGTCCATTCCTAACGAGTCGATCCTAGCCTTTATTTGTTTGTTTGTTTATTGGGTGTGCTATATTTTGCTTATATGTTGCATTTATTTATTTTTATGCTTGCATATCATGTTTACTTTCCGCATGCATCTGGATATACTTCTGGGTCCCCGTGGGGGCCACATATTTTCTGTTTGTTCTTCCAGGTGGGTGAGAATTTCCTATGACGTAAAAGGCCCAATACCCAGACCAGAGTTGACACATAGGGCACCTAGGATAGAGTGGATAGTCATGAAGCCAACAGAACGTCAGGTTCTGTTGATTACGATCATGAGACTCACGACTAGTTGAGGTTCAAATGAGATACCATCGTTGGCATGTATTTGCAACAATGATGGTGTTGCAGAAGAACTGTTAACACTGGAGACCTTTTGACCTACCCTGACCTAGATTCATCCGTGAGTGGGGAGGGATTCATATTACAGGTACCGTTGGTGACTCAGGTTCTGTTGGTGACTGATCAGTTCTATTGGTGACTATTGTTCCTTTGGTTCTGTGATATCTATGTCGGACCTTTGATCTTATGACATCCGATCATTCAGAAAAGTGCAACAGATTCTCCATGTTGTGAAGATCCCAATTGAATTGCATAACATCATTGCTTTATCCAATTCGTTTGTAGGGGATCCTAAAGTTTGTTTCCAAAAAAAAGAAACTCCATACGAAACAAAACTTTAATGTAAAAACAAAAAATAAAAAAAGAAGAAAAGGGAAACAAAAGTGTGAAAAGACTTTAGGATTCCCCATAAATGAAATATGCATTCATATTATCATGCATTTCATATGCATTTCATAGTTCTCTCATAAGCTTATGGGGGCCCTTTCTATTCAGATTTCAGCATCAACAACAGATCTGACTTCTCACCACTACGTGCTCTGAGATCTACTATGGAACAACTACGCGATGAAATGGATGAGATGAGGGCCCATATGGTTCATCTTATGATGAAGATGATAGTATTGGTTCATGACCAGGGTGTGTTAAAGGAGGAAAACAGCCTGTTGAAGACTCAAGTGAGCCTGATCATGGAAGTTATAAGGACGGTACTGAGAAAGGAAGGTGATGTTATCCCTGCTGCTACAACAGAGCTTGTTGATCTCTTTTCTTCATTGGGATTTCCTTCTGTTCATGGAATGCCTCGCAGAGTCCCTCCACGACCTCAAGTGACAAAATTTCCTCATCAACCAGTTCATGTTCCTAGAATGAATCAGAGGGGCCAAATACATGGACAAAGACCTAAAATGCCCAAGAAGGTTTTCGATCCAATTCCAGTGGTTTATGCTCAGTTACTTCCTCTCTTGCTGGAACTTCAGTTGATTGAGCTATGCAATTTGACCATTCCTAAAAAGCTTCCCCTTGATCATGATGCCAACGCTCGCTGCAAACTCCATTCTGTGGCACCTGGTCACGATATTGAGAATTGTAAGGCGCAGAAGTATAAAGTCCAAGATCTCATTGATTCCAAGGTGATTATGGTCATCCCAAACAGTTTGAATGTTCAAGGAAACCTGATTCCAACTATTGAAGAGAAGGTTGATTCTGTCTTCTATCATGGGTCTACCTCAGGTCAGAGGAACGCTCCACTATTCTGGGCCCTAGATTCTCCATATTTGCCTAGCCCTCAGCCAAATCAAAATGGTAAGATGCCTGAACAAAAGGGGTACCTGAGACATAGATCAAAGAAGCCAAAAAGAGTGTATGACGAGGTCCCCATGTCCTATAGTGAATTGTTCTCTCACTTGATCAAGCTTTCTCTGGTGGAACCAAAGCAGTTGAATCATGTTTCTTTCCCGTATTTTGAGGGATTTGACCCTAATGTTAGTTGTGACTACCATGCTGGGGCACCTGGTCATTCAACTGAGAACTGTCAGCCATTCAGAGACAAAGTTCAAGACGTTGTTGATTCCAAAGCAATCACATTCACTCCAAGAGGTTTATGCAGAAATTGAACTCTCAATGAGGTATCAAAACTGAAGCAATCGTTCAAGAGCAATAAGTCCAGACGGAGTCAAGTCTCCTCAACAATGACATTCATTTAGTTCTTTACTGCATTTTCATTTATAATATTTCTTTGATTGTTTAAGCATTGATCGCATGTAAAAACTTGTTAATTCCTGAATGGAAATCATAATTAAAGAATTTGTTTGTCTTGAAGTAATCCATTCGTTTTCACTCAATAAATGTTTTTGGCATTACGATACCAACTTTACTAATCACTTGCTTAGGCAAAGAGCGGAGGGAGAATGATGAAAAAAATGCAAAATCCCCAATTGTATGTTTTTGAATAAAACCCTGCTGAAGATGTACAGGCATTGTTTCAAATCCCCAAACACCGGAGATATAAGGGAGATAGACCCTCGTTAACCCCTTTGTGTAACACCCCTCTAATACCCCGCGGTAATTAACAAAATTAAATCAGAGTAAACATGCAAAGGATGTCACAATTCAAAAATAAAAGAAAACACACGTTCGGCATATGTCATGCATTCACCGAAACATCTGAATTATAACTCATTAGATAAAAATCATGTTTACACAGCGGAATCAAATCATCAAGTCAACATTACATCGTTAATGTATCAGTCTTCAAATAAAATAAACAATAGAGTTATAATCGAAACTCAAAACATCGCATTCCCAGTGTTACATCTATCAGAGCATGACACCGACACAACAACTAAACCGACTTATGAGCTAATCCTCACCAAGTCGAAAGCAGCTATCCTCAATCTGAAAATATCAACAGTAAGGGTGAGTCTCATCACAGTTAACAAATGTTATTGCATCTTAAATAACAACACATCATAGTTTATCATTCACCCAATTACATCATATTCAGATTATCAGGAACATCCATTGTTTACACAAACATCATCAGAACACATCTTTCATACAGACAATCATACTCAACACTAATTCAACAAAACACGCAAGCAACACATCATCAATATTTATAACACTGGAATGCTTCCAATCATGTTATAAAAGTATGCATATGTATGAACTGACACTATGCATGTGGTACCAACATCGTCAAATGGGAACAACCCATGACCGATCCAACATCATCCAGATACGGCCCTGCCAGCACAGATTCCTCACAATGGGAATCATGCCCTTCACTGATCCAACACACCCTTATGGATACAGTATCATCAATGCACATGAATGAATGCAACATATACAACATACTTATGCCATCGTCAAGTCTAATGAGTAACATCATCAAATACTCATTTCATCATCATCATTAACATCATCATCATCATCAAAGTATGTTTATATACATTAGCATCATTCAATACAATCAATCATCATCATCATCATCATCATCATTAAAGAACATACATGTGTCCACATCAATCATCATCATCAATAAGAAGAACACACATGTATCCACATCATTCCAAAACAAATCAATCAACATCATACAATTCTCTACAAATCATCACATCATAATGTTTTCAAAACAACATCTTATATTGTCACATTTCATCATATATGTCCACAATACATCATCCAATCAAACAATCGTCACATGATTAATATTTCAACATAGCATGTATTTACACATCTCATCACATATATGTACAATACATCATTCATCAAGAAATAAAATCATATTAAAAAATAATTGGATTCACACCTCATTTCATCATTTAAACACGTAGGCTATCTCATAAGGTTCATCGTGCTCGAAACGGCACTAAAAACAGACCTATGGTTCGAAAGTTACACATCATTTAACTTTCCCAAGAGATAACTATCGCTACAGCACGCGGCGCAACCAAAGTTCGCGGCGCGACCTGAACCACAAAAACACGTTCGCGGCGCCAACCTATGTACGCGGCGCGGAACGAGAAAAAGTTACGCCTTCGCGGCGCCAACACGAGGACGCGGCGCGAACTGGCGATTTCGCAGACTTTCGGGTCTGCGTCAGATCCTGCGATTTGACTCAATCTGAGTCCAAAACTGACTCTAAACGTCATATATAGGCAGTTAATCATCAATTGCATCATTATTCATCATCACACATCAAAACAACACATAATCAACCAATAATCCATGCAATTTTCATCAATTCATAACCTCCCTAAACCTAACATATGATCCAATTGACTCAACAACATCCCTAATCAATATTATTATCTAAGAACACGATAATAGATGATAACCAGAGAGTCCCCCCTTACCTTAGCCAAGAGTTCTTGATCTTTGGTCCTCTTCCTCTTTGGTTCCTCTTTACGTTCCTCAGCTCTTCTCTTCCACTTCTCATTTTTCACGTTCTGACTCTTTTCCTCCTTTCCCAATTTTCCTTATTTTATGAAACATAACATTTTAATTAGTAAAGGCTTTACTAACATAGTACCCCCTCTTTACTAACACCACACTTGGCCCAATAGCCTATCTCATATTTCTTTCCAAATAATTCCTCAAAATACTGAATAATTCCAAATAATAATTTAATTTCCAATTAAATTAAATTTAGAAAATATGGGGTGTTACACTTTGAGCCTTGAAGTAGGAGTTTATTTTCTGATCAGAAAAAACCCTTAATCTTAACCCTGGGGCAGGGTAGTAGTGTTCATTTAAATTGACCAAGTGTTCAAAACTCATAAAGGGTATGTATCTAAGGATACAATAATGGTTATCCTTCAAAAGTTTGAGGAAAATCAAAACTGCAATGTTTATCCTTCATCCATCAAGAGGTCAAAAGATGACGATTCCACAATGGTTGTCCCTCGTCAACTAAAGAATGAGGCAGTCGCAATCACTTCCAACAAATCGAAGACAATACAAGGTCACACGACTTGTTCAACAAAAAAAGGAAGAAAGAAAATGAAAAGAAAAAATGATAAAAGAAAAAATATATGGCAATAAATAGAAAATGATCGTGAAAATAAAGCAAGAACAAATTCGTGTGATAATGAATCATAAGTCTAAAAGGTGAGTCATTGCCATGCCCACAAAACCTCATTGATTCCTTAACTGTTTCAAAATTCCTTGTGAGGGATGAACACTCATGTTGAGTTAACTGAACTTAGGACTGGAGAACATCATGTTGGAGGTGGGTATCAAATAATTTTGAGCCTAAAAATCCTTTGTTTTCTAAAAACCATGAACCAGGCCAAGTTACAACCCTTAAAAGTCCTAATAGAAGTAGGGTTTATTTCGAAAATGCACTCCGATGAGATAGAGTTTAACTGACTCTCAATGTAGCGTAACACATATATGTTGGTATCGTATGCTCGCTTTATCATTCATATGCAAAAATCGAGGTTGTATCCCGACTAGTGATTCATTCACAAGAGGTCGCAACCTCATTTCATAAAAAGTTTGTTTAAACTTCAAGATTAGCATAAGCTTTGCATTAGAATTATCATTCTCCTAATTAACATTCTTTTGCATACAAAACATTTGCTTAAACATCAAGGAAGTTTGCATAATGAGAATCCATGAAGAGCTTGATAATGTCAAAGTAAAAGAGACTTGAGAACTCCATAGAGTAAAAAGCAATCATTTCAGAGACTGATTATCAAAGCAAGTTGTCTGAAGGCTCCATTGAGCATATGAAGTTTGAGGCCCTCATTGATTGTTTATCAGGGGGCAGGTTGTCTAAAGGATCTGTTGAGCATGTGTAGTTTGTGGCCTTTATTGTTTGATTTTGAGGGGCAAGTTCCTGAAGACTCTGTTGAGCATGAACAATTTATGTTTTTTGATTGATTACCTTAAAGGGATGGTTTGAATGCTCAGTTGAGCAAATAAGTTGAGGCCTTCTTTGATTGACTACTCTGAGGGGAGAAGTCTGAATACTCTGTTGAGTAGATGCATTTTGATCAAGTATCCTGCGGGAAAGGTTTGAATACTCCGTTGAGTGTGGTGAAGTTACTTCCACAGTTTGTTTGACTTTTAAAGAAGTAAACTCGAGGATTCTGATAAGATGTACATAATCCTGGGAAATCAAGTCGAGGTTTGACCTCTCAAATTCAATTAATGTAGGTCAATCAAGTCGAGGAATCTCTCTTTTGCTCTCATCCAATATGAGGCAGTGATGTCGAGACATCTCTCTCAAAATTCAGTCAATCTGGGGCAGTTACGTCGAGATTCAAAAAATCTCTTCAAAGATTCGTTGATCAGGAGAGGGACTATTTCAAATGTATGAATATGCTGGGGAAGATTATCTCAAGTAATTTTGGTGTAAGGATCCTTTCGAGGTAAATGTCTTCGTAAATTAGATATCTTCGCAAGTCAGGCAGCCTGAGGCATAATCTTTTGGTTCATATTGAAGGAATTGTCATTCACTTGTAAAGTGCAGTCGACCATCACAGATTGGAGAAGTATCATAATTTTTTCCCCAGCAAGATTTATGAAGTTACTCTCCTCGAGCATAGGAGTTTATTTCTCATGAGAGTTAATTCCATTCCTCAAGCATAGGAGTTTATTTCTCCTAGAAAAAGTCTCTCCCCGAGCATAGGAGTTTATTTCTCCTGGAAATTTGTTCTCTCCCCAAGTATAGGAGTTTATTTCTCCTCGGAGTTGTTCCACTCCTCCCAACCAGGGTTCCTTATCCGGATTTCTCGTCCCTAACATGGTGAATTGAGGGAATCCTCTCAAGTTGAAAATCCTCCAAATAGTGGCACACGATGAGAAGTCATAAGTTATTCTACGCTCCGCAAGTCAACAACCAGAAAGTTTAGCTTGCAAGTTAATTCCAGAATATCAAGATCTATCCCAAAGAGTTCTTAACACTAAAGGGATTCTCCCTGATGTTTCTCCCGAGGTCAGAGACAAAGTTCGATCGACAAGTCAGTGGAAATTCTCTAAAGGGCCCTCGTTATCTCTACATATAATAAACATTGCATTCACATTGCATCTACGAAATGCTTAGCATTTCCATGAATATGGAGCATTACGGCATGGAAAAATTCAAACATGCATCAATGCATAAGCCAAGTTTGTGTGTGCTTCAAAAGTACAAAGTAATATATCCCCAGAAGAAGTCTCACGTTCTTTCCCCTATGTGGATTGGATACAATGCCTTTCTTCGTCAGAATCTTTGTCTCCATGGTTATTTTCCTGTATGTTACGTGCAGATTAGAGTGTGAATAAGGATGGGTATTAACCCATCTCATTTTTTTCAATCGTTTGAACAACCATACTTGGTGTGTGGCAATTCGAATGATTGTTGCTCTTGAAGAATTACACCCCGCCTTTTGGCCTGAGGGATCCATGTAATTATTACGCTTCGCAAGCATCAATATCTCCGTGAATGTTCAGTGGTTATTGTCATCTGCGTGTCGAGTCTAGTCGTTACTAGTCTTGTTATGGTTACTTTCCCACGTTCTGCATGCAGTAAGAGTGAGTATGAGGATGGGCGTTCACCCATATTATTTTTCAATAGTTTGGATAACCATACTTGGTGTGTGACAATTTGAACGATTGCCACTTTTGAAGAATTACACCTCGTCTTTTGGCCTGAGGGATCCATGTAATTCTTATGCTTCTCAACATCAATATCTCCGTAATTTTTCAGTGTTTACTAACATCTTCTAGTCGAGTCTAGTGGTCACTAGTCTTCGTAGTTATTTTCCCGTTTGCCGAGTGCAATTAAAGTGAGGGTAATATCTCATATATCGATCATTTGGATAACCATACTTGGTGTGTGGCAGTTCAAATGATTGCCAATCTTGAAGAGTTAAACCCTGCCTTTTAGCCTTTGGGATTCATGTAATTCTCGTGCTCCGCAAGCACCAACATCGCTGTTACTAGTCTTCTCGTGTAATTCCCATAATTGAGTCTCGTCGTTACTAGTCTTCTCTCAGTCAAGCCCAATTTTTATTGGCATCACTTCCAAGTTCAGTGTTCATTAACATCCCCAATAAAGTCCTGTAGTTACAGGCATTCTTCAATTAGGTCTGATTGTTATTAGTCCTTTCCTTCAAAGTCCAGTAGTAACAGACGTTCTTCAGTTAGGTCTAATTGTTATTAGTCCTTTCCTTCAAAGTCCTGTAGTAACAAGCATCATTCGGTTAGGTCTGATTGTTATTAGTCCTTTCCTTCAAAATCCTGTAGTAACAGGCATCCTTTGGTTAGGTCTGATTGTTATTAGTCATTTCCTTCAAAATCCTGTAGTTGAGAATTTTTCATTTGAAACTTAGATCAAGAGATAAAAGAGCAAGAAAATTGAGGAAGCAAGTTGGTTCAAGTCATATGGCCCAACAAAACATAAGGCACACACGCAAGCATTTCCACGAATATTTGGTGTGCCATATTGAAAGCTAATTTTAGGGCATTGCAAAAATCCTATAACTTTAAGCTTGGTGTTAATCTCTTCCTCTCTATACCCTCCATCTAATAAGCAAAGAATCAAGCCAATTGAATGCATATTGAAGAAGATATAGAAGCTTAAAGTTACTCCTTCACCAAGTCATGCGTGGCCAAAGACATAGGCCAGAATGTAAGGCCAGCACGCAGCAAATGATCGAACATATGGCGTATCAATTTCGAATCCATTTTTAATGAGCCATGGGCATCTCCTCAATCTCAATCCAATGCAACCATATTCTCTTATATCCCCTCTTTCTAATGGTCCAACATTCATGGAAAGGGTTGGCGTATTGTATGTGATATGAAAATCCAAAGTCGTTGGGCTGAAGAATGAATGTTGACAAGAATCTCTGGCCATAACCAAGTCACGCGCGTGCAGGCTAGTACAATGGTGCACCCAATGTTTGTGATCGTTTTTCTTACACTTCCAAGCCTCAATTCAAATATCTCCAATCACCAATCTTCTTATACTCCATCTCTTCTTCTCATTGAGCCTGGGTTTAAGATAAATGGTGAAGCATGTCTGGAGTTATGAGTATATGAAGTGAGCCACATGAGATGTTTTTGGCCTAAAGGACATTAGTATAATGCTTGTTGCTGCAGTATATGCGTGAGATTACTTCATGATATCATTTGCCATTTTAAGTCATGCATGGTGCACCCAAAGAAACTTTATACAAACAACAAACCCTTGTTCACTAAATATGAGAGGAAATGATCCACTACAGGTAACCACACCATGCACTCCATACAACTCTCCTACATAACACATCAAACCCTCTCATTTCAAAGAAAAAAACTTCATTTTCTTTTCTCAGTTTCCACATTCCCCTCATCTTTCCCCGCTTTTCTTCTCTCATTTTTCTTCACTCCCTCTCAAAAGAAAAAGTTTGTTACAAGTTATAACAAACTTCAACAAACTCAAAACTGAATCTTCATCTTCTTGATACAGTCTATACCAATTTTCATCAAGCTTCCACCTCCATAGATTCGTAGCAACTTCACCTTCACCACTTCCATCTTCGTCTTCATCATCTTCTCAACCTTCCACCTCCATAGATTCGTAGCAACTTCACCTTCAACACTTCCATCTTCGTCTTCATCATCTTCTCAACCTTCTCCATCAGCCATCAAGCATTAATCACTACTTTCAGTTTCATGCAAAGAGAGCCATGGTTCCTATCTGGTTTGAGTCTATTTTCTGTGCCACATCTGAGGATTTGTGAAGTTCATTCTCACCTCATTCAATCTCCAAAAAGCTACACAAGAACTTATATTATTTCACAGTGGATTGAAGCAATCACGAAGCTAAGATCCGGATCCTTGAAATGTAGATTTTCTGGAGTTTCGTTCTTGATTCTCCAGGTGAGTTGTTTGATATTCAGTCATATAATCTCATGTATGTAATTTCTAGTGAGCATGTTGTGTGAAAATTCTTGCATTCTTTGCAATTTGATTCGTCTCTCATGAGTTGTTGTAGCTTAAATGTTAGAATCATTTATTTGAGTCGTATGAATGCTTAAGATTGTTTTACTACAAGATGCATGTGCTTTGGATGAGTTCTTGGATGTTAAGTCTTTATAGATTCACTTCGGTTAGGTTGATAGAAGAAAAATTAGAGAAATCCAAGAATGGATTTGGATTCAGTGTTGAAAACCGAGTAGGGTGGTGGTGTTGTCCTTGATTTCTGGAATTTTTTCATGAGTCTCCGCCGCAGGTTGGCTGGAGAAGACGACCGGAGAATCTCTCTGGCGTCTGTGCATGTTTCATTATGTAGGGTATGCGTTGCAGCATTTTGTTGGCTCATGCTTCCCATCTTTTTGCGTTTTTGTTTTATTCTAGTCATTGGCCATGCGCGTGTCACACTGAGATTGGTTAAGGGTTTGTCTTTTGTCCTTAATGAATTAAAACCAACCTGACCCATTGATAAAGTCACACATGTATGTCACGTTTTTACTAAGACCACATAATAAATGAACTAGTAATAATAGTTACTAAAGCATCAAAAGGAAATAATTGAAAGAGGTTTTGGGCTGAAGCTTGTTTGATACTTGGGCCAAAACGCGTTTTTGTTTACCATACGCCCAAACTGCTTACATCAACCCATTTGTTTTATAGCTGGGCCTGAGTGCTTCGTTCGCACACCCCTTCTGTTTTTGGCCCAATGCGCCATTAACTGAATTCAGTTCAATAACTGCTTACTAATACACCCCTCCCTGTTGACAGATTCTGGAAATATTAAAAAATAGCTTTCTTTTTATTCTTTTATTTGATAATTCATTTTTTTTCCTCAAATGAAAAATCGTAAAAAATATTTTCTAACCGCTTAGAATTTTAGGAGTACTTAGTTCCTTTTTTTAGGATTTTTAATTGTTGTTTTCCTTTAATTTTTGGTTGGCTCACATAATAAAAAATACATAGTTTTTAGTTTTTAATTCATCAAAATAGCTTTATGCTTGATATAAATAAAATTGTGTTTGTGATTTCCCTCTTGTTAGTTTAGAATTTATTTCTTTTCATTTTGGGAATATTTTTGTACTTTGTGAAATGGCCAAAATACCCCTAGTCGTTAAAGTTGATTTAGGTCAACTTAAATGACTTTCTTCTACTCTTTCAAATTAGTATTGTCACTTAGGATATTAAATCTCTTAGTTAAGATTTAGACTTTTAAGATAACAATTAGGTTAGAGAAATAGGTTAGTCCCCCTTATTCATTCTTTTTTTTTGGTGACCATAAAACACTTAATCAATAAAGAGGCGAATCACATTTTCATTTACTTAAGTGGAATAGAAGTGAGTGGGATATATTCCCTAATCTGCTTCGACGCCATTTATACACTCTCATGTGATTCAACTCGCAAAGTAAATTCCCTTTAAAAAACACCAACAAAAAACACTCAAATCACCTAATAATGGTTCAAAAGTAAAACAAAGTAGAAAGATGATGAGTGACCCCGTAGTGGGAATTGTTCATCATCCCTCTACCTCAAAAAACACAAACTAATGTTCCTATTCTTCTAAGAACATGTTAAGTCCATTCCATACTTAGGCGTGTAAGTATCCAAAGATCGAGCATCGTGGATTGTGACCTTAACCTCTGGTCATCTAAAAAATACCAAAACATAGAAAATTTTGAGCAGAACTACGACACACTGATTCTTCTTAAGAGGATACTTAGGCATAGAGGCAACTCTAGAGAGCACAATAATTATTAAAAAAACTCTTAGGTTAATCATGCATTGCATTAGTAATAGTTATACCCTTTAAATAGAAACAAACATAGGTGGATACCGTCGAGTACGACAGACGTGAGGGGTGCTAGCACATTCCCCCTGCGTAACCGACTCCCGTACCCTGTTTTCTAGTCGAAAGGCCTTGTTCTTATTTCGAGTTAGGTTTGCTGGTATTCCGTTCCCTCAATGGGATAAATATATTAGTGGCGACTCTGGTCCCATTTTTTGTGGTAGCGACAACGTGCTATCTCAATCCTCTGCCTCATCAATTTGTATTTCATCTACAACCTCTCACGTTTGGTTAAGTAGGATTCCCGAACAAGGAATGGTCTTTAACCAATGATCTTTAGTTAATTAAAAAAACTATATATACAAGGCGATCGCAACCGATCCAGCCCATGTGATCAAATGTTGTAAATACAAAACTGAAAGACTAGCCTACACCTATAGGATAAGTGCACCGTGAGGCCTAAGCTTACTATGTGCCCAACACCTGTATATAATTATGTCTATAATTTCTATCCCAATTCTACTGTTATTCACAGTGTTCCCAAAAATCATATCATTTCTGTATTTTCAAATGGCATAGATGGTTTCAGCTGCAGAACATAAGATCACCTTCAATTTCTAGTTTCTCCCTTTACATCCTTGAGTCAACCAATCAAGTTCCTTCTCCCAAACCATAAGTTTATGTTGAATATGGATCTACTCGAGGACCTCTTTCCATATGCACTTCAGTTTACGACATTCAAACAGAATATGTTGTATGGTCTCTTACTTGTCACAGAACACACTTATCTTCTGCCAACATTCCAAACCTCAACAGTCTGTCCTTGGTCGCGAGATTTCCATTACAAGTCAGCGAAAGCATGAACATTGTCCTAGGCCTTGCACCATTGTGTTAGACAAGTTTTTTCCAACTGATTTTTTTATTATGGCTCTACAAAATTCTGTATGCATCCTTCTTTATATATCCTCAATTTTCTGTTGCACATGGAAATAGATTACTTGTTACTTCAAGATCTGCTTGAGCACCTAAGAGTATCTAATCTTGCATTCAACATGTAGGAAAAAAAGTTTAATATATTATTTAGAAGATGGTTGATATTAGAAATATAATTCTTAGAATATGAATAGTAGTGATAATACATCCTCCTGCCGAAGGTGATCTAAAAGTTGGCGATACAGCAAAATATTTTTCCTCGGATTTTTGCTGTAATCCGTCCCTTTAACACGATCCCTCTCTCATATTTTTACACTTAAAATTGAGTATATTTTAATTTTTTTAAATGATAAATTACTTGTAAAACATGACAAATAATCATATATAAACTTATTATTGAACTTTGTAGATAAAAATATTGATTAAACAATGAAAATCTCATCGATTTTCAATAAAAAACGTCAGAGATGACTAAAACTGTTTAAATTTAAAATAAATGAACCAAAACTGTTTGAATTTAAAATAGAGGGACTAATTTCATAAATGAGACAAAATTGAACGACTAAACTGTAATTTAGCCTAACTTCTAATATTCACACTTTTTCTTTTTGGGACAAAAAGTGCATGATGCTTGATTTAGCAACAAAATATTAGACAAATCGAAGATTATGATTGTGATTTAAATGAGTTATGTCTAATTTATTTATTCTCCTTCTTTAAGCTTATCTTATACATGCCTCTATGTGTTTCATTACCATCACATAATCCTATCCGTGCTTTCTATCTTTACATCACCAAGTTTAATTAACCCATGCTACCTATTACAAGTTTCAAATCTAAACCAATAGAAAAGGAGATGAAGATCACATAAAAACAAAAAAGAGAGAATTTAAGCATTTTTATTTTCATTCGCAGAAAGAAAACTGAACAAAAGGAAGTTGAATGAAGCACTCATCAATCAATATATTCTTATCCCATTTTACATTATTAAAAAGTTAATGTAAAAAAGCTATGAAAAGATGAAACCAATCCTCATTTCATAAATACTATTCTATATAAAGTTCTGTATATACAAAACTGCACCTATATATTCTGAAAACCCTTTGAATATTTGTTACAAGTTCTGAATTCCATCAAATCAACATGAACAATATTCACTTTGGAAATGAAAGAGAGCAAATTCAGAAGAAGAGGAAATCGTATGATGAAGCCACTACCAACATGAAAACTTCAAAGAGAAGATTATGCAACAACAATAACAATGAAGAAGAGAAAAACAACAAGGGATCAGTTTCGACAACACTTAAGCTTTACGATGATCCATGGAAGATAAAGAAGACACTAACAGACAGTGATCTAGGAATCTTGAGCAGACTCTTGTTGGCTGCAGATTTAGTGAAGAAACAAATTTTGCCTATGTTGGAGGTTGATGAAGCAAGAGCTGCAGAAAGCGAGGAAGGTTCCCCGGTTCATGTTTGCGACATGGAAACAAACACCATGCACGAACTCGTTCTAAAGCGATGGTCTTCGTCCAAGAGTTATGTTCTTATTGGAAAGTGGAATCAAGATTTTGTGAGAAGAAGAGAACTTAAGAAAGGAGATGAGATTGGATTTCAATGGGATCCTTTTAAACGCACCTTCAATTTCTGTGTTCTTAAAAGGGCTATGCCCATGCCATAATCGATGTTCTTCACTTGTTGTTCCTAATAATTTTAAATTTCTTGTGAAATATATAGCTAGTTGATGTTCGATTTATATATGCTACCCAATCATGTTAACAAGTCATATTGCAATTAATTGAAACATTCAAACTGACTTTTATTTATTTGAACATTCTTTTATCTTATGTATATCTTTTTTCTTCATTCTTACCTTACGATTGTAGAGCCAGCTGGACATCTCTATCACACAGATACACAGACAAGAAAAGTTTCGAGAAAAGAGATCATATTACACTCGAAAAGTTACACTACAAGTTACATTAGTTAAATAACTTCATTTTAAATAAATATTTTTTAAAATCAACCGTTAGATTGAAACGTACTATCATATAAATCTTATCTATAACGTTTGAGATTAATCTATAATGATTTATTATGTTATTAAATTACATCAAAATTAATGTTATATGAAAGTTTGTTTTGACATGAATTTTTGGATATCTTGATGGTATAGTAAATCATTATAGTTTAATCTCAAACTTTATAGGTATCATTTATAAGATAGTGTGTTTCAATTCAACGATTGATTTTAGAAAATATTTATCCGATATATAGTTATTAAGAGAATGTAACTCATGATGTAACTCTTTGTATAATTTGATCTCTTATATATATATATATATATATATATATATATATATATATATATATATATATATATATATATATATATATATATATATATATATAAGGAGAGATGACGAAGAGTTACACCACAAGTTACACTTGCTGATAACTTCGTTTCAAATAAATATTTTTTAAAATCAATCATTGGATGGAAACATTGTTAGGTGAGTGGATTCTCTCACTTATAAATGCTCAAGTCATCACATTCCTATCTAATGTGGGAATATTTTCCCCACACTCACACTTGTAATTCTTAACGCTCCCCCACAAGTGTGAGTCTTTACCACAATGATCCCCCTCAAGTGGAAGCTCTTCTTCCACACACTTGTACCTCCGTTAACACTCTTCAACGAGACACTTTACCCACATGTGGGACTCTTACCCTTTGCCTATGTGGGGTATTTTTTATACAAGCAAGTCGTTCCCTTTCTCGAACCAACGACTTTGATACCAAGTGTTAGAATACCGATTGGGGGTGCTGAGCGAGGAGTATACTATGGGGCCATTCTTTGAACAACACACCTTTGTTGGAGACACTCCACTTCTCCACCTAAAACCTGAACGTCATAGGTGAGTGGGTTCTCCCACTTATAAATGCTCAAGTCACCACATTCCTATCCAATGTGAGACTTATTTCCCCACACTCACACTTGTAATTCTTAACAAACATACTATCATATGGATCATACCTAAAAAGTTTGAAATTTATCTATAATGATTTACTTTACCATCAAGATATTCAAAGATTAACCTTAAAATGAATTTTTATATAACGTTAATTTTGATGTAATTCAGTGACATATTAAATTATTATAAATTAATCTCAAATTTTATAGATATGATCAATATGATAGTATATTTCAATCTAACGGTTGATTTTAAAAAAGATTTATTCGAAATGAAGTTATGAGCGAGTGTAACTTATGGTGTAACTCTTCGGGTATAATTTGATCTCTCTTCTCTCTCTCTCTCTCTCTCTCTATATATATATATATATATATATATATATATATATATATATATATATATATATATATTGTTCTGGACCGAACCAATTACTCTAATTGGCCCAATAAACATTGGCCCAACACGCGCTGCCCACAGGAAAGGGCACTCCCCTTCTCTACCAGGTAAAATTGACTGCCAACCGAGCACGCGGGTATACCGTGCTCGGTAACGGCTAGTTCCTCCGGGAAGACTTGTCAAGACCTACTCTAACGGTCTCCTATATTTTGGACCGTGAATATCGCCCAAGCCCTTAATGATAGATGACCCAATCTACACCAAAGATGAGCGTTATAAATAGCCCTCTACCTCTAGGGGGCAAGGTAATTCATTTTTCTCCCCCAAAATCTTATACTTTCGGTTGTACCTCCTTGTCCCTTCACTTACTTTGGCATTGGAGTACCTTGCAAGTACAACCCCCCTTTTTTCTCTCAACCATCACCGAAGATCAAGCCTACCTGTAATACGGTGGGAGAACTGACTTTTTAAAATGTGCGGATAGTAAGAGTCGCCACCGACTTTTATTTTATCCAATTAGGAAAGGCAAAAGGAGCAGGAAATACCTTTTAAAAAGACTTTTGTTCGGGGGGTAGGTTATATAAAGGGAAGGTGTAAGCACCCTTTGTATCCATGGTTATCCATGGGATCTTAATCGCTTATCTCACTTGTTTTTGTTTGAATTGTTTGAAGAGTGGTGTGTGTTTAGAAAAACATTTTTGTAAAGAGCTTTAACTTTGCCATGAAAGTGTAGTCTTTTGAAATTGTTTTGAAAAAGAGGTGTGAAAAGCATTTTGAATTTTTTTGATTTAAGCAAGCAATTAGGAGTTACCTACCCTAAGTTCGTAAGGTCTTTCTTGTTCTTATAGTTTTTCGTTTAGGGAAAGAGACTATCCACACCATTGGTTAGTGAAAAGTTCTTTCATTGGATGTATTTGGGACATCGAAGGGTCACAGGATAGTCTTAGGGGCTACCCATACCATAAAGAGGGTAGGAAGTCCTATGCATTGGATGTGAATAGTCATAAAAGGCAACAACTAAGGATATCCTAGCATTCGAAGGGAGTATCATCATTTAATCGAGGGACGAGATCATTTATATCGTAGGCAACATAGAAGGGACCATGATTTTTAAATCGGAGGGACTATGATGATTTAAATTGGAGGCAATATTTGCTAAGGTTTCCCTACGCTCGAGGGACATGATTATTATTCGTCGAAAGGCAACATAAGAGAGGATTACCCTAAAGGTGCGTGTATGAACAAAAGTGGTTGATTTATTAAATCCTGAAAATTAGGGTTATGCTAGTTTGATTTTATCTTTCCATACAACCCTATTATCATCTAACAGTTATATAGAGCATAAAATAAAAGAAGAAAAAATAAAGTCCTACGCTATTACAAGGCTCCGGGGAAGGGGATTACATAACCAAAAACGGGGGATACAGAAAAGTAAAATGCGTAAATTAAAGTAAATCCTAATTACTATTACATCAAAAAGAATTTGCAACCTATACACCTCCTAGAATTGAAATGAATAAATAAGTAAATAATTAAATAATATCAAAAACAAGCATGCGACAATCATAGAGTATGAGATGAGAAGAGAAAATCGCGAAGAAATTAGAGTAGGAAAATATGTGAAAATAAACCTAAGTCTAAACTATTATTACTAAAATAATTGTAAACCTAAATTACTTAATTAATTATTGGTTAAAACCTAATTAATTATTTCGATTAAAAAACCTAATGGATTAAAAAACCTAATTAACTAGATTAATTATTTTGGTTAAAAAACCTAATTAATTAAATTGGTTAAAAAACCTAATGGGCTAAAAAACCTAATTAACTAGATTAATTATTTTGGTTAAAAAACCTAATTAATTAAATTGGTTAAAAAACCTAATGGGTTAAAAAAACCTAAAGGTTAAAATCTAGACGAATGTTAATGGACAACACCTACCTATTATACATTTTAGGGTTAATGGTTAAAAAATAGAGATTTTAACAAGGTTATCAAGGGGAAGTAGAAAATGATTAGAAAAGACAATGGAGTGAAAAAATAAGTGTAAGGAATGAGAGAAAATTTACACATGCTGTAACACCCCAAATCTACCCCGCAATTATAAGCGAAAAATCAGAGTGCATTTAAAAATATTCATCAAAGATGGGATGTCACAATTCGACTTAAACAAACAAACATACTCATATTGTAATCAACAAAGATACATAGCATTCGGAAACAAAACTTTATCCAATAACTTCCAATTTCAACTCATAGACATCTTTCAATTCAACTCAACACAAATATCATCATAGAATACAACAATCAAGTAATAACTACTAATCCCCCCAAGTGCTACGTATCAGAGCAATGGACACCAACTCGACTTGCCATAAAGCAACATAAAGACTTCACATCAATAACCTCGAACATCCACGACTAATCTTGAGTACCTGCCCATTTCCCATGGTAGGGGAAATATCAGCAAAGGGGTGAGATATCTTACAATATAAAGGAATGCATGATAAATAATATAGGAGATATAAATCATACATAATTTCACCACTTCGCATCACATAACATCTTACAACAACTTTCATCACAAAACAACTCATCAATATTATACGACTTTCAAAACAACAACAATATCGTTAATCAATTAAGACAAAATATTCAAATTCACAATTATACTACCATCACGTCACAACAATCATGTCTTCGTCTCAACAATTCAAATAACATAATCAACTTATGAAATGGCAACAATGTCAACAATCAACCATGACAATATATGCAATTCACAAGTAAGATTCCAACACATCGCAACAAACATCTCATCATCAAGTCATCACGTCACCACAAACATAATCAAATAAGACTCAAATGCAATTCACATGTGACTCGACTTATGCAAATGCATGTGGTACCATTTGGAGTAAAACTCCCACCGTCTCAAAATTTGCCATTGGGCACACCGTCGCTAATTGCCATTAAGGCCACCGTCGCTATTTGCCATTAAGGCCACCGTCTCTTTATGCAATGGATGTGACTCAATAAATGCAACATCCATACAACCACACAAACAATACGTCACAACATCGTCTAAATCACCATCGAACATTATCAATATAATGTCGAACTTCAACAACAACAAAATCATCATCATTCATAAGAATGCATCACTTCACAATCACGTCACTATGTTGCATCATCATACAACAATAATTCACCTCATAATACATCACAATACAAATTATCAACATTGACCATACGGTCTACGACAACAACAACAATTTTCACATACTAGCGACAACGACAACAAATTCATCATGTTAACAACAACCACAAATTCATCATATTATAACAAACATCAACGATTCATCATATTGCCAACAACATCAACACATTCATCATATTCCTTAATTCAATTAATCATCATAATATGTTATATTCAATTTCATATATATTGTTAAGTCATCGCATGGCTTCATCGTCGACTCATACATACCAAATACGCACAATTAATCGCATATAGCATACAACATATTTATTAATCATACATATCATCACATACATCATTATCTCATTCTTCATAAGGAAGGTACTTATCATCATCTCAATAACATTGTATCATCATAAGAGAACATACATCAAGATATACTACAACACAATTATGTCAATTCATCGCAAAGAGCATACCTCATTTGTTAACACAACATAGTTCATCACTTAATCCTAATAAACATAATAGGAAACTATATCATATGGATCATTTTATTGCATCATGGTATAGTTCATTGTGTTAGCTTTCCAACGCTTCAAACGGTGCCTAAAACGGAGTTACGGATCAAAAGTTACATCATTTCAAAGTTTAGAAAAAGTTCTGCAAAACAGGGTTCGCGGCGCCAACAAAGTTCGCGGCGCGAACTGAGCGAATTCAAAAATTCCTAACTATCTGCCAAGCAGTTCGCGGCTCGAACAGTAGTTCACGGCGCGAACTGGCAATTTCAGAAAATCCCAAATCTCATAAAACAGCATACGAAACTCATCCTAAAACCCCAAAACTCAACCCAAATCAAGCTGAAAACACCAACCATCATGAACAACAATAGAATACATGTTATAAACACAAATACAACACATATTATGGATCTTCAAACATCATAACATCATCAAACATCAATTAAAACACATTTCAAATCATAAATTCATACACTTGTTCATAAACCCTAACATCTCTACACACAACTTCCATGGAGAATAACATACAATCTAACCCACCATATGCATCATCATCCCAACCCTTAGAGAGTAAGAACCCC
This sequence comes from Vicia villosa, assembly GCF_029867415.1. Classification (NCBI taxonomy): domain Eukaryota; kingdom Viridiplantae; phylum Streptophyta; class Magnoliopsida; order Fabales; family Fabaceae; genus Vicia; species Vicia villosa. The sequence continues at coordinate 71,374,818 of NC_081183.1, forward strand.
ACCCTTACCTTAGCAAAAGCTTCACTTCAATGGAGTCATCCCTCTCTTCATGCCATAACTTTCTTCTCTTCCTCTCTTCTTTCTCTTCTTTCTCTTCTTTCTCTTCTTTTCCACAAAATGAGTTATGAGGTTTAATCTCTAAAACCCTAACTCTTACTATCCATTCTTACTAATGGGCTTAACCCACAATTCAATCTCTTATGTCATATTTGTTTCACTTAGGCCCAAGTCATAATATTACTCTAATTACATAATTAAGCCAAATAACACACATAATTGAATAATCATATAACATCACGAATATTATTCCCAATAATAATCCACAACTACAATTGCTCCTTAACTTGATTAATACCAACTCGCAATTGTAATTCTCCGACTAATCCGACTAATAAATACGATCACAACTTAACTGCTCAAATTAACATATTAATCCAAATTACGCCTTTAGAATAATAACAATAAATTACGACTTCGACCAATTCCAACGAATAAATCCTTGATTTAATTTAATTAAATAATTAATTAAATTCGGGGCGTTACACCTACTCCCCTTTGGCCAAGGAGGTACCTGCAAAAATAAGATAATAATAAGAATAAGAATAATAATAGTAATAATAATAATACAAGAAAAGACTTTGGGTTTAGAAAATTAAATTATGGCCAAAATTATGAATAACCTTGATTTGGTCAAATACCAAAAGGTTTTTGGCCAAATATGAATAACCTTGATTTGGCAAAAAACCAAAAGGTTTTTGGCCAAAAAAACAATTGGGGTAACCCTTGAGGTCAAGGGATATAGCTCCATCCACTTGGTCAATCCATAGGAAACCTATTGATACACCACCGCAATATTCCAGTTAAGAAAATAAATGAAAAAATAAAAAAGTGATTAAAATAAAATAAAAAATATAAAAAAACTGATTATAAATCAAATAAAATAAGATCACGAACCTACAAATATTTTGAGATTTTTTTGAAAATGTGAAAATAGAACTTTATTCATGTATATATACTTGAACCCCAGGGTACAGGGTTTGATTCCTACGAAAGGCAAAAACTCTACTAATGAGGGGGGTAGAGAAGATCGTGAGGTAATAGTGCCAGGAGCGTCTTGCGAGGGGCTCGGGCTGTTACAAAAAAAGGCGCCTTTTTTCGTAGCAGCCCGGGCCTTTGGCGTTCCCGACACAGTCACATATGTCACTTATTTAAATAAAATGACATATGCCCCTATTCAATCTTCTTAAACCTGGAGAGGTAGATTGACTTGTTTGCCTATCGTGATCTGAAGGTGGAAGATGATTGAACACTTGAGTGCCCTAAAATTTGCACTCGCCGGTGCAGGAAGTAGTGTTGATAGGGATGGGCTTAAAGATGTCATCCAAAGTAGATACTTATTTAGAATGTCTGTTTGAAGCAGATGCTTTTCATAAAAAATCATATGATTGTATCTGATGGATATATTGAAGAATGTCAGGATGAGCCATAGACTAGGCCATGTATATGTTGAAGGATATCAAAACAAGCCTTCCACCAGGCTATATTAGAAGGAGAGTTTATCATAATGAATCTATGTCTTGATTATATTTGACGGGTGATATATTTTTAATGATGTGAGTATCATAATGAGCCGTACATTATACTATATCTGAAAACATATACCAGGATGAGTCTATATCAAACTATACCTAGTAGATGTATTCTGAAGCGTCAGAATGAGTCGTATATTAGACTATATCTGAGGACATACAATAGGATGAGTCGGCAACGAACTATACCCAATAGATGTGTTGTGAATAGTCAGAATGAATCTTTGATTATGTCTACCTCGTTTCTTGATTATCTCTGAACTATCTCTAGAGAATACCCAAAATTAAGTATCATAACTAAATATGTCTTGATCATCTCTGAACTATCTCTGGATGATAACCAGAACTAAGTGTCAGAATTAAATCTCTGCATTGATTATCTCTGAACTATCTCTGGAGGATAACCAGAACTACGTATCAGAATTAAATCTCTGTGTTGATTATCTCTGAACTATCTCTGGAGAATATCTTGGACTAAGTATCAGAACTAAATATGCGTTGATTATATCTGAACCATCTCTGGAGAATAACCAAAATTGAGTGTTAGAACTAAATCTCTGTCTTGATTATCTATGAACTATCTCTGGAGAATACCCAGAACTAAGTGTTAGAACTAAATCTCTGTCTTGATTATCTCTGAACTATCTCTAGAGAATACCCAAAACTAAGTATCAGAATTAAATCTATGTGTTGATCATCTCTGAACTATCTCTGGAGAATATCCAGAACTAAGCATCAGAATTAAATCTGTATCTTGATCATCTCCGAACTATCTCTGGATGGTAACCAGAACTAAGCGTCAGAACTAAATGTCTGTGTTGATTATCTCTGAACTATCTCTGGAGAATATCCGGAACTAAGTATCAGAATTAAATCTTCATCTAGAACGAGTGTTAGAATTAAATTGTTGACTTGATTATCGCTTCACTATATCTAGAAGATAATGTTCATTTGATTGTAGAAATAACCTAAAAAAGTAACATTAGTTTTATGCAATGTCATAATGACTTTTTTTTTTGAAATGAATGAGAATGTTATGCATATGCCATGAGGTATATGATGCATGAATGCAAAATGTTGTTAATGACGAGAGCAAATTGTAGCAGTGTTTGGCGGGGAAAATAAATCCCTGACTGTTCACGCCTTTGAGAGATTCTTTGAATCTTGACTTGACTTCCCTAGATGAATTGGACAATGACATGTCATGCCCCTTGTAGATATTGGTGTTTTAGCCAACTGAGTCAGTCGTAGGAAATATTTATGCTTTTCGGAGCATCTCTGAAGCATGTCTGTCGGGAGAACTTCTTGAGATTTGTGTTATTATAAGCAACATGCCCCAGTATCATGAACTTAGGAACAATGCCCCTGATTGATCCGGGTCGGAGGCAGTTTCAACTATGCTTGGGTGAATGCCCGTGATTGTTCAACAGATTTGAGAGACCCTTTGATTCTTGACCTGATTGCCCTCGATATTTGAACGCTTACTCAAGGGAGTATTTCAACTGCTTTTGTGCCCCTGAGGGTGATCAAAATTTGAGATATTCTTGCTCGAACCAACGGAGTTCTGAAGACAACTTGTCCCTTGAGAGGATTAAACTTTTCATCTGCAGTTCATGATGGAAGCTTTCTTGGTGTCGAGTACTTGTTCATATTCAAAGAATGTTTATTATGAGAAATATAATTATAATGCAAAGTTCATGTTTGTCTTGAGGTTTTAAAAGAAACTTTTTGAAAGGATGTCAAAACATTAAATTTTTTTATGAAAGGTGGTGTGATACCAACTCAAGCATTTTTAGAAAAACTCCTAGGAGTCGGTTTACTGTATTCTCATTTACAGTATGCTTTCAAATTAACCCTACTTCAATTAGGACTTTTGAGTGTTGTAACGTGATTAACTAGATTAATTATTTTGGTTAAAAAACCTAATTAACTAGATTAATTATTTTGGTTAAAAAACCTAATTAATTAAATTGGTTAAAAAACGTAATGGGTTAAAAAACCTAATTAATTAATTTGGTTAAAAAACCTAATTAATTAAATTGGTTAAAAAACGTAATGGGTTAAAAAACCTAAAGGTTAAAATCTAGACGAATGTTAATGAACAACACCTACCTATTATACATTTTAGGGTTAATGGTTAAAAAATAGAGATTTTACCAACATTATCAAGGGGAAGTGGAAAGTGATTAGAAAAGGCAATGGAGTGAACAACTAAGTGTAAGGAATGAAAGATAGAATTTACACCTGCTCCCATTTGGCCAAATGAGGTACCTGCATAAATAAGATAATAATAAGAATAAGAAAAATAATAGTAATAATTATAATACAAGAAAAGAATTGGGGTTTGAAAAATTAATTTATGGCCAAAATTACGAATAACCTTGATCTGGCCAAAAACCAAAGGGTTTTTGGCAAAATTGGAAAAACATTAATTTGGCCAAAAACCAAAAAGTTTTTGGCCAAAAAAATAATTGGGGTACCCCTTGAGGTCAAGGGGTAAAGTTCCATCCGCTTTGTAAGTACCCTCAATCGTTTTTCATCAACCTCTCCCACCTTCATCATCCTTATCTTCCATTAACTATCACCTTCATCAATCATCGCCACCTTCATCATCACCAACTTGTAACCTTCCTCAACTATGATATTCAATCACAGTCATCACCATTTTTCTATTAAGCATTGCAACCATCGTCACCATCGTACAATTGAAGTTTTGAATCAAGACTCCATCTCTTTTTGGATACATACCTTCTGAGTTTATTTCTCAGAAGCTCCATACTAGTTCAAGGCAACTAAGCGTTATCATCTGCAAGATCCAAAGGTGGCAGAGTTTTCTGAAGTTTGTTGTAACTCAATAATCATTCAGGTACATTTTCTGATCTTTCTTGGCATCGTAGCAACATGATTAGGTATGAATCTTATTCTTGATTTCAGTTTGTGTGTCTAACTATTCTTATGTTATTAGCATGCGTTTTTGGAAGATTTGTTCAAGCTAGGGTTTATAGATTAGTTTCGGTTTGGGTGTTAGAGGAATTTTTAGAGGAAACTAAGTCCAGATTCAGACTCTACGTGAGAAAACGAGTTGAATGGAGGTAGAGGTTTTATGTTCTGGGCGGTTCTATAATTTTCCGGCGAGAGAAGATCGGAGAAGATGACTGGAAGAGGTATCTCGGGCGACTGCATGTTTGCTACATTTGTTCTCCGTTTGCCTGCGTGTCATCACTCCATTGGCCAATGACTTAAGTTTTCTAAGCCCTATTGATATCATGTTATTTAAATAAGCATATCACGTTTTGTAGAAAAAAACCATATGATGATAATAAATGCACATGCTGAATGAATAAAAGTGAGATAAAATAGAAGTAGATTAGGTTTGTCTCATGGGCCGTGGATGGGTCATTGTGACCGTGGGCTGGAGCGTTGTTCTGCGCCTCTGTTTTTCTTATGATAACACATTTTTGTTTGAATGGGCCTGGCGCCATTAATTTCCACACCCTTAGGTTTAGGCCCAAAAGGCGCTTCAAAAGGAATTCAGTTCATAATTGTTTTACTTTCTCACCCCCAGCTTTAGGCAAATTTATCCTTTTGTAGAAAATTGTTTTCTCTTTAACATTTTCTTCTTAATTCTTTTTAAACTCATAAAAAATGTGATAAAAATATTTTCCATGCCAATTTTGATTTTAGGAATTTACAAGTATTTTTTTTAGGATTTTTAATTGGTTGTTTGCTATTTTTCTATAATATTTGATTGGTTCCCATATAATAAAAATACTTAGTTTTTTAGTTTTAACTCAAAAAATAGCTTTAGGCTTGAATAAAAATACAATTGTCCATGTGTTTTTTTCCTTAATAGTTTAGAATTTATTTCTTCATTTTTTGTGAATATTTTCTATACTTTGTGAAATTCCCAAAATACCCCTAGTTGTTAAAGTTGACTTTAGTCAACTTAAATAACTTTTTACCCTTCTTTTCCACTTAGTAATTTCCCTTAGGTTATTAGACCTTTCTTAATTAGTACTTAGACTCTCCTTTCTTAATAAAACAACAATCATTAGGTTAGAATATTAGGTTAGTCTCTCCCTTTGCATTTCTTTTTCCTTTTCGTCTTTAAGAAACCTAATAAATACCGACGAAGATCATACTACTATTTCTTTTATAGTGGGAAAGAAATGATTGAGACGTAGGCCCAGGTGTATTTCTTTTCTACTTTGTGGGAGAGAAATGATTGAGGTGTAGGCCTCGGTGTATTTCTTAACCGCTACTTAGAGAAATAATTGAGGTGTAGGCTTTGGTGTATTTCTTTAAATACTTAAACTTTTGGTATGATCCAAGTCACAAATTAATTCCCCTTTAAACAAGACCAATCAAAACACTCAAAATACTTAATAAAGGTTCAAAATGAAACAAAGTAAGAAAGTGGTGCGAAGCCTTGTAGTGGGTTTTGTTCATCATGGAATTACATCAAAAAAACACAAACCCATGTTCCTTCTCTTCTAAGAACAAGTTAAGTCCATTCCCTACTTAGGCGTGTAAGTCTCCTAAGGTCGAGCATCGTGGATTGTGACCTTAACCTCTGTTCAACTAAAAAATACAATACAAACAAAAACATGTGAGTTGAACTACGACGCTCTGATACCTGAAAGGGATACGCATGCATCAAGTCGCGAGGCTTGAACAAGCATAATTGTAGATAATTCTTTCTTTTCCCTGTATTTCTTTTGCATGCACTCGCATTTAGGCATTAGACATAGATCGTACCCTTTAGATAGAAACAAACATAGGTGGATACCGTCGAGTACGACGGACGTGAGGGGTGTTAACACCTTCCCCTTGCGTAACCGACTCCCGTACCCTGATATCTAGTCATAAGACCTTGTTCTTATTCTCTGCTAGGTTTTTTGATATTCCTTTCCCTCGATGGGATAAATATATTAGTGGCGACTCTGGTTCATTTTCCGCGAGCGTGCGACAAACCTTATGAAGCCTTTTCCTTCACTTGTGAAGATTTCGACATCAACTATTAGAAGTCTCTGTTTTTTTTTTTAAATTTTTCTTCTAAGTATTTATTTCAGGGGAGGATTATCTTTTTCTATACAAAATTTCTTATCATAACTTAAATGTTTTGTCATCATAAAAAAGGGGGAGATTGTTAGAACATAGTTTGGTTCTAATCACATCTTAGTGTTTTGATGATAACAAGTAAATAAATTTTGTATAAGTAAACGTGGTACTCTAATTATATGTTTCTCATTTCAGAAGATGTTCTAATACAAGTGCCATCAAAACATGAACCTTATGTAAAGCTGAATAAACGCTAAAAGGAAAAGTCGCTGAAGTTCTAATGAAGTAGCTTCTGAATGCACCAACCGATGTAAACATACTCTAGTAGAAGTTATATTCAAGTCAGAACGGAATTTATGAATAGATGCAAAGTTCTTAATCAATATAAGATGCCGTTAAAAACATAATGATTAAAAGACGGCTGAAGCACTCAAATGGAGCAACTCCCAAGGTTGATTGAAGAAGCAACACACATGCAACTCGTTGGAGAAACAAAAACAAAAGCAAACCCGCAAAGCATTCAATGCTCTCTCCATATATCAAGATAAAAGATAAATACTTGAAACCATAAATATAAGATCACTTGATAAATACTAGTTTGTCTTAGAGGTGTTAGTCACTTGCAGTTGGCTTGTGCATTGTATTGTTAGTCAGTTGTAGTTGGCTTGTGCATTGTATTTTTAGTCACACCAGTTGGTTGTGCATTTGTAATTAGTTTTGATTATAGTGGATTAAGTCCTCGATTGAGAGAGGCGAAATCACCTTGGCAGATGGACTGGAGTAGTTTGAGTTGCAAACGCACCAGGATAAAAATAACTGTGTTTTGTCTATTGTTGTTGCAAACGAAAAAAAACTTATTAAACCCCCCCTTCTAAGTGTTTTCTAAACCTTCAACACCGTCCCTTTGTATAACCTACCCCCCGAATTCAAAATCTTTAAAAAGGTCTTTCATATTCTTTTATGCCTTTCCTAATAAAATTGGATAAAATAAAAGTCGGTGGCAACTCTTGCTAAGCGTGACATGTTTTGCGAAAAACAAAACAAAAAGTCAATTCTCCCACCGTATTAGAAAAATGGCGACTCTGCTGGGGACTAACTTAAAAAAGAGGGGTTACCTTAGAGTTTAGATCACTTCTATTTGCTGTAAAATGTTTGAATTGATTGCTTTATCTTTAAAGATTTGTTTGGGTATTTTCTTGTGTGAAAGGTCCTACACCCGGACCTAGTGACTCCTTGGGTAAGTGGTAATAGACCAAGGAGATTGTACGGTGTACACCGCTATGGTTGATATGGTAGCCACAGTTGGTACGGAACTTTGGTTTGTATTGATGTTCCTTGAGGCTTATATCGAGGATAACATTAGGCTGCCACATGATGTCATTAGAACCAACTGGCTTTTAGAACTCTAGTTAACTCATCTTTGGCCATTAGAAGTAGTGAGATATCCGACTTTGGTTTAGACCAAAGGTTATTGATACTCGAGGCTACACTCATTGAGATTAGACTTCCGGGATGTTTTGGTTGGCGATACAGTTGCCGAGCTGAAATAAAGCCCGCGAGAAAGTTATGTGATATTGAGACTCCTAGAACCCGGTTGCTATTTTAGAATAGTTTCAACCAACTAAACCTCAGTGGGGAAGGGTAATTACCTATGGACTGCATGCAAGCCTTTAAACCTAAGGCTACTTGTGTGACTTGTTTGTATTCATTATCTAACAATTTGATTTCCTTGCAGGACTTAGTTGTCCTCGTTACCTTATGCTTTCACTTAATGCATAGCATTCGCATACCATCATATCATCACAACATAGCATGTTAGCTAACCTTTTTTTAAGGATCTTATGGATTTATGGCGCACAATTTCCAGGTGCTATTATGGAAGGATTATCAAGAGCCAAATTCCTATCAAGGGGCAATAGGATTTATTTTCCCCTAGCTAAATGCCTTCAAACTCAAAAGTAAAGTATGATGAATTAGAGGCTATGACCCACTTGATATGGTGAGCTCTATTGTTACAGAAGGATATTCAAAGATAAAAAGTCAAAGCTGTTCAGACAAAGCTGCAACCAAATTTCGAATGTTGCAAACTAGATTCCATAAATATCCTTGAAAACATTGCATATGCCTTTACACACATATCATATTGCATAACAGGTGTCCTAAAGACAGGTTTCTCATCTTCTTGTTATTCCATTCCTAAAAAATGGCTCTTGAACAAACAATGAAGGATCTTCAGTCCCAAAATACTCAATTCCAGGAATTGGTTCTAAACCTATTCAAGGGGCAAGAGGAGTTGAAAGCCCTTCTCACTAAAGACATGAAAAAGGAAACTCCTGAAGACAACAAGGATGATCAGTTGAAACAACTGCAAGCCGAGATGGCAGAGATGAGAATCCAGATGAATGGTCAGATGGCTCTTATCAAAAACTTAGCTCGGGGATAAGAAGAGCTGAGAGTCCACATCAATAAACTTCAAGACAATAGAGTCGGGGATCCAATCATGATTCAACCTCTGATAAAATAAGCTGACTTGGTTGAAAGGAAGATGATGATAAGAGAAGGAAAGTGACGGGTTACTACTGATAGTCTTTCAGTTGAAGGAAGAAGGCCTTATAGGGTTGTCGTACCACTAGTTCAACAACAGAAAGATCAGCGTAGGCAGTAAAGTGGTCAACATACCCCGTGGCCCGTTATCTCAAGTTTTGCAACATTTGCTTAATTAGAACTTGATAACTCTGTTGCCTCCATAAGTAGCTCCAGCCAACCCTGCTCCTGGTTACATACATAACACAAGATGTGCTTGTCATTTGAATAGTCCTGGTCATGTTACTAAGGACTGTGGTCCATTGAAACATAGGATCCAGGATTTGATTGACGAAGGAGTTTTCGAGTTCACACTAGATGTTCGTAATGAGTTTTTCTATCTTCAATCAAATATCAAAGCTGCAAGACACATCGTCTGAAATGACAGGTTCAAGAAGGGAAGCTTTAAGAACATTGGAATTTTCATTTGTAATTTTTTTTGTTGGCTTAAACACTTATTATTATGTTAAACTTTGTTTTCTCATTAATGCATTACATATGTTTGTTTTGAATTAATCCATTCATTATCACTATATTTAAACTGTGATTCTTATTTATTTTTGGGATATTCAACTCTCCAAAAAGTTGTACGCCTTTAGAGGGAGGATGACAAAGATGATACCATGATGTCATACAGGATGCTTTAGAACAGATTGTGTTGACGATGTACATGCATTGTTTCAATTCCTAAACAATGGAGGTATAAGGAAGTTAATCCCTAGTCAACCCCTTCGAGCCTAAGAGGTATAAGTTTCCTTTCTCGTGCAAATTAAAACCCTTAGTCAAAACTTGGGGCAGGGCAGTTCCTCAGTGTAATACGGTGAACTGACTTTTATTCTATTTTCGCGAGCAAAATGTTGCGCTGAGCAAGAGTCGCCACCGACTTTTATTTTATCCAATTAGGAAAGGCATAAAAGAACAAGAAAGACCTTCTTTTAAAAGAGATTAAGTTTGGGGGGTAGGTTATGAAAAGGGAAGGTGTAAGCACCATTTTCATCCTTAGTTATCTACGGGCTCTTAGTTGCTTAGCTCACTTTGATTTGTTTGAAATGTTTGAAAGAGTGGTGTGTGTTTAGAAAAACAATTTTGTTTTGAAAATGTCTAAAAAGACAACGTTAGAAAACGGGATGTGAAAAGCATTTTGTTCATTTGTTGTGAGCAAGCACTTAAGAGCTACCTACCCTAAGTTCAAAAGGTCTTTCCCATACTTTAAAGTATTCCTTGGGCGATAGTACTATCCATACCATTTGAGGGTAGGTAGTCCTATACATTGGATGTGCGGGTCATCGAAGGGTCATCGAATCATCATAGGGATTATCCATACCATAAGGAGGATAGGCAGTCCTATGAGATGTGAATAGTTATAAAGGCAACCAGTAAGGATACCTTAGCCATCGAAGGGACAATCACCATTTAATCGAAGGACAAGATCATTTATACCAAAAGGCGACATCGAAGGGACTATGATCTTTAAATCGGAGGGATATGGTGATTTTGAATCGAAGGCAGCATAGGCTAAGGCACCCCTACGCTTCGAGGGAGTTGACTATTATTTTCCGAAAGGCAACTAAGAGGGGAAACCCTAGAGGTGAGTGTGTGCAACAATCACATGTGTTGTGTTCAGATATTTAATCTTGATGTTAGTGATCTAATGGTTGATTTTAATCTTATCATACAATCCTACACCATACATCTAAACAGATAATAATAGCAGTTATAATGTGCGGAAATGTAAATCTACGCGATTAAAAAGCTTCGGGGATTAGGGATACATAACAAAAAATGGGGGAGTGCAGAAATTAAAAAGTGCACGAAAGTAATCTAAGCTATTACAAAAACGTCCTTGCAACCTATACATCGATTTCTAAAATTTTTAAAAAAATAACTTAAATAAATAATTAACTAAAAGCAAAAACAAACATGCGACATTCATTAGAGTTCGAGATGAGAAGAGAAGCGCGGAAAATTAGGGTTTGGTTGTTCGTTTAGTGAAAGATTAATTTTAATTAAAGTTACTTATAAATTAACCTAAATTAATTATATACAAAGTCTATCAAATTAAATAATTATAAGTTATTTATTAAATCAATTATAACCTAATTAAATTAATTATTGAAACTAAATAAAACCTAAAGCTTAATAAAACCCTAAATTACTAAGTTCTTTTTGGTTAATTAGTGGTTAATTAGAAGAAATAAACTAAAGAAAAAAAAACAAGCAAAAAGAATACATGGGAGGCGTAGGATCCCATATGCTGGATCCCTGATGGTCTATAGTGAGGACGCGTTTGGATCCACTCATTCTGGCTTCATCCGAATCCACTGGCTAGTACGCGTGGGTGTACCGTGCGCCTGATGAAGACGTGTGTGCTGGATCTGTTGGCAACCTATTAGAAAAAAACAATGTTCTACACCTGGATTGAACCCAGGCTTATGGCATTACCCCACTATCTCCTGTGCCAACTGCGCCAAACGTTTGAATTGTTAATATAATAACCTAAAAAACATAAGAAGAAAATAGCAAGTCAGTATATAATGCTCGCGTGGACCTCTGCAGAGTTGAGTGGCCAATGGAATGAAGGAAGAGAAATTGAAAACGCCGCCCAGCCAATCTACGCTTTACACACGCGATCAACAAGTCAAAAATACTGTTGTCTCCTTCTTTGTTTCCTGCGGATTCTATCATGGAGTTTGTTGCGGATTTTCCTACAGAAAAACCTTTGAATAATTCTGCATTTTGAAACCTACAAAAATCGAATCAAACAAAGATGCAAAGAGCCAAGATCCCATTAAAAAGAGGCCTTGATCACGAATATGATGTTCGTTTTGGCTGAAAGCTCATGGAAATATGAACCCGACGAGTGAGCTTCACCTTGCCCTAACAATGGTGATTCTTGTTGTTTGCATTAAAGCTTCATTTCAACTATTCTAAGCTTGTCTAAATAACACCATGAACATGTTAAAAGCATCATATCACGTTAAAACACAATAATACATGATGTACGAAATTTAAAGTATGAATGCAAGGGATGAACATGGTATGCACGTTCAATACGTGAATGATCATTACCAAATACCTGGATTTAATATTTGGATGCTCAGGAATTGATTTGAATGGATGGTGGAGTTTGAAACTTGCTGTGGAAATAATTCTACCATGCCCTAGCTTTGGAGTTTTTGGTGAGTCATGTTAGGGTTTTTTTTAGGCAAGGGTCTCGTTCCCTTGTAACTGAGTGAGGTTTAGAATATATAGCATGTGATTAGGGCAACATGTTTGGAAATAATTATTTTCTTTGATTGAGAAAATATTCGATTTGAAATTTTCTTCAAAATTTTCTTTTTTGATTCAATTCTATTTTGTGCACTTCTTTCACGATTTTATGGCCCTTGGATGATGATTTGGATTTGAGTGAATGAATGAGAATGATTCATGGAATATTCTTTTATTTAATCATGATTTTATTTGAATAAAATTGATTTTAAATGAATAAAATAAAAAATAATTGAAATAAAACCATAAAATAAATGATGATTGACTCATGGGCCTCTTGCAAGCTTGTTATCACGTGGGAAGTCCAAAATCAGAAGCCCATTACTTAAAACTTTGAATTTGGTCATTTAGGGTTCATGTACTTTTTTCCAAATTTTCCCAACTTCTGCAGTCATAACTCACTCGAATTTTATCCTATGAAGGTGTTCTAGAACTTTTTCGAAAGCTCAAGATGTCCTCTACAAGCCACTTTGGAAGCTTTTTTGCATTTGGAGATTTTATCTTGATCATATTGGTCCTGACAAAAAACAGCTTTCTGTGAACTTCTAGGAGGACCTGTAATGTTTTGACTCATATCTTCCAAATGGTATATTTCTTGGATTTGGGCCCAACATAAAAGTTGTAGAGAATGAAATTTCCTTGAGAATAGGCTTTGGTTGGACAATTTCTGATAAAGTATGAGAGAGATATAATCAGTCATAGTTGGGTTGACTTTCTCCTTGAAACCCTAAATTATAAACTTGAACTTTTGATGATTTCTGAGCTCTCCTTGATGAATCATGATCAAACCTTGATCAAATGATAAATGTGACATCAAAATGTTTATGTTGATAAAAAATCAGGAGTTTTTGCTGTGATTTGACTATGGTTGACTTTTAGGTCAAACTGGTCGACTGTTGATCATTTAAGTAGTTGATTGATCAAACTTGTGGGTCAGAGCTTGAAACATGGCATGAGGATTCTCTGAATCATATGAGATATCATTAAGTCCACTTGAGTTCTCAGAGGTCCCATTTTCCTTGATTAAAATCAAAACCCTAATTTTGGTCTTTGCTTAAGAGGAGAATGATCACGCTTTCAGTCAGAGATTGCATGAGCCTGTGGAGACTATCTGAGCCCAACTATCTTGAAATATAGTGGGCAAATTTTGGGGTATGACAGCTTCCCCTGTTCAATCTTCTTAAATATGAGGATGTAGAGTGGTTTGTGTGCCAGTCGGAATCTGAAGATGGAAGAGGATTGAACACTAGAATACCAAGAAATTTGCCCTTGCAGATGCAGGGACCTTTTAACGGGGATGGGCTTACGGATGCCATCAGGATGTTGACAGGAAGTTGTCTGAGATGGGATTGAAGATGCCATCTATGTGTTGACAGAGTATTGTCTAAAGCAGACGCTTTTCAGACTGAGTCATATGCATTGATTGTGTCTTAAGGAGAGATTCATCAAGATGAAATAATTCTTATATAAGACTACCTGATGAGGTTCCTGAATAGGGTAGATCATTGATTGATGTAAGGAAGATTTAGGCTTTTAAACAAAGTTCGGGAAGAAGTGTCTTGTAGAAGATTAACTGAGAAGCTCCTTGAAAGGACAATAAATGTCTTAGAAAAGATTGGATGAATGTGTTAAAGAAGATTTCCTAAAAAGGGGGAGATATGTCTTAGAGAAGACTACCGAGAAAGACTATGACATGTCTTGAACAAGACTAACCTGGAAAGGTATGACATGTCTCAAACAAGACTGGCCTAGAAAGACTCCTAGAAAGGATATGATATGTCTTAAACAAGACTGACCTAGAAAAGTTGATAAACGTCTTAGAAAAGACTACCTAGAAAGGTTGATAAACGTCTTAGAAAAGACTACCTAGAAAGGTTGATAAACGTCTTAGAAAAGACTACCTAGAAAGGTTCCTATAAAGGATGAGAAATTCTTTGAATTATCTTTGGAGAAAGACCTGGAATGAAGCATCAAAATCGTATTTATGTCTTGAATGAGCGTTAAGATTGAATTGTTGATACAATCGTCTTTGCACTGTATCTGGATGATAATGTTCTTTTGATTGTGGAATGACCTGAAAAGGCAAAGTAAGTTTTATGCAATGTCATGATGCATGTATTGGTGAGGTTCTCGAAATAAACGAGAATGATGAATGTTATGTATGTATTGTGAATGATGCCAGGATAGACTATATAGTCGAAGCATATTGGTAGCTTTGTATATCAATTGCTCGGTGAGAAAATAAATCTCTGGGTGTTGCTGGAGATACTGAAAAAATGATCGAGAATTCTTGTCTTCCGTTCGAGGATATACAACTAGGGATTTTTGATCACCGCTTGGGGATGAGAATAACTTGAGTGATGTGATCCTGATATATCCTGGGGACAAGAGAGGAGAGTAATCTTCTAATGTATTATCTATTCGAGCTCTGCTGTGAGTGTCAACTTTTAATAGGGATTATGAGTTTGAACAAACCTTGTTGGAGAAGAAGATTGTGTCGGAGAACCGGTAGTGTTGGAGATATAAACTCCATTAGGGAACCACGTCTTTGTTGGGGAAGAGATTATTTGAAGATAACTTCTTGAGAATTGCTATGTGAACACTGCTCTGTGGGGAAGATTCCCAGGGATTTCAATTTTCATTGCCCCATGTCTTTGAGTACTTGCTGTTGGAAAACAGTTTTTAACCATATATGGTCGTTCGCTTGTGGGAGTCTACTTGTCCCTAAATTCAGTAACCTGGTATGCTTGATGTTATAGATTACTGGAATTTGAACTTCGAATGAGAGATAGATACTGACATCGTCTGATATTAGTAGGTATACAGCTCTTGCTGAGAATTGTGACTGATGCAACATGCCCCCAGTGATGGACTAGCTTTTTCTGGTTGTTCGGCGCCTTTGAGAGATTCTATGAATCGTGGCCAGGTTGCCCCCGGTAGATGGGATAATAATATGTCATGCCCCTTGTATATATAAGCTTTTTGGCTGACTGAGCCAGGCGTATGAGACGTCTCTGCAACTTTATCCGTCGAGAGGACTTTTAGTCGTTAGTAATATCCCATGCAGATTCTTTCTGATGTCAAACATTTGAAATTACGTAGACAAAATCATTTTATAATGACACTCATAAAAATGCGATGCACGTGTTTGTCTTGAAGTTTTAAAAACATTTTTTAGTAAAACAAAAGATGTAATAAAGCGATGTTTGTAAAAACATGACATCAACTCAGGAATTATGGTAGACCTTAAGGAGTCAGGATACCTTTGGTGACAGTATGCTTTCGAGCTAACCGTGCTTCAGTTAGGACTTTCAAAGGTTGTAACGTGGTCTGGTTTACGGTTTTAAGAAACAGAGGATAATAGCTCGAAGTATATTTGTACCCATCCCAATCTTCGTGATGTTCTTCAGTCCTATGCTCAGCTAACTGGGCATTCGTGCTCCAAAAGTTTTTGGAATTGTAATACTGACAGTTTGTGATGGTTCAAAAAACCTGAAGTTTGTTTAAAAGGCAGTCATCTATCTCCTTTTTCTTGTAATTTTTCTTGTCGAGGATTTGTAGCGACCTCTTTTTAACTTTGGTTATCCCTAACTTTTGCCTGACTGTTTATTTTGGAGTTACAGTCAGCGGGATGTTTCTCTTTTCACTAAGCCACCTTCATAGGTTTTGACTTAACAGTTTTCTTTTTCTTTTGATAAATGTTGACTGCCTGACTTAATGATTACGGAGAACCATCACTGATTGTGATAAATAATGACTGGCTTAATTGAGTGAACAGAGAATCTACCCTGTCCCAGGTTATGATTAAGGGTTTTAATGTGTACGAGAAAGAAAACTCCTACGCCTTAGGCTCAAAGGGGTTAACTATGGATGAACATCCTTATATCTCCACTGTTTAGGAATTGAAACAATGCATGTACATCGTCAGCACAGTCTGTTCAAAAGCATACTGTATGAGGTTCTGGTATCATTTTTGTCATCCTCCCTCAAAAGGTTCACAGCTTTAGCGAAAGTTGAATATCATAAAGAAAACCCAGTAAAAACAAAGTTTTAAAATAATAATAAGAAATAAGTCAAGACAAACATATGCAATGCCTTAATGATTATTATAAAATAAATAGAGTCTGGCATAAGACGAATGTTTGAACAAACAGGAAAGAAATTGCAAATGCAGATAAACTAATGATCTAAAAAGCCATCCGTCTAGATATCAATGCATTAGACTTTATGAGGCTCTTCTGGCTGGTTGAATTCAATGACCCCCTCATCAATCAAGTCTTGAATTTTATGCTTCAATGGCCCACAATCCTCTGTATTGTGACCAAGACTATTTGAATGATAAGCACATCTTGCATGGTGCTTGTACTCGGGAGCCGAATTTCCTGGAGCTGAGTATGGAGGCAGTAGAGTTATCAGACTCTGATTGAGCAGGTGCTGCAAAGCCAGAGACAATGGCATATGTAGCGGAGTAAATGACCTTTAGGGTTTGGATTTTCAAGTATGTTGGCCACTTTGTTGCTTACGTTGATCTTTCTGTTGTTTTTGCGTTGGCGCCTGACTAGATACCAGGTCAGCCCCAACAGTGTTGTGTAATACGGTGAACTGACTTTATTTGAAATGTCGCGGTTAAGCAAGAGTCGCCACCGACTTTTATTTTATCCAAACAAGTTAGAAAGGCTAAAAGAAACAGAAAAAAACCTTTTAGAGAAAACAGGGTTCGGGGGGTAATTATGCAAAGGGAAGGTGTAAGGCACCCTTTGCATCCATGGTTTTCCATGGGCTCTCAATTGCTTTGCTCTTTGTTTAGAAAATGTAGATGAAAGAGATAGGGACTTTAGCTTGTGAATAAGCGTTGCCCTTTTGAAAAATTATGAGAAAGAATATAATAAAAAAGATTTGAGCATTGCAAGGCAATTAGGGGCAATTACCTTAAACTCAGATGATAGGTCTCTTTTAGCCTTTCAGAATGAAAGGGTCTATCCTTACCATAAGAGGGCAGGAAGCCTTTCGTTTGGAGGTTGAAGGGTCATCGAAGCATCCTTTGCCATAAGACTGTCCCATGCCATAGAAGGGCAGGTAGTCTAAGGCAAGGATCAGAATAAGCCATTTCGTAGGCAGCCAGAAGATACCTCAGCCTTTTCCGTAGGCAACTTCCGAGGGTCGAGGTCATATTTGTGTATCGAAGGCAGCATCATTTAGGGTCGTATGACCTTTAGTATTCGAGGCAGCATGGCTGAGGTATCTTCGAATTCGAGGGACGTGGCTTATTCTGCAAAAAACACAAAGGCAACAAGCAACAGGCAACAGGCAACAGGCAACAAGCAACAAGGCAACAGAGAGGTTACCCCAAAAGCGTGCGTGTGTGCAACAATCACGTGATTATATTCAGAAAATTATCTTATAATTAATTATCTACATTGATTTAAGGCTTGCACTCCCTAAGATTACTAACCACACAATAATATAACAATAATAATGGGGAAGGGAAATTGTAACCAGCGGAGGAGAGGGGAATTGAAACCAGCGGGATATAATTAAAAAAAAATAAAACAGAAAATATTAGAGTTAGGGTTTAGGGTTACCAAACTCGTAGCTTTGGCGATCAACAACCCTGAACATGCAAACCAATAAATAAATAGGGTGAGTGTATGGCTAATTCAAAGGCGAATGAGGTTAATCCTAAAATAAAGAATAAATAACTATATATAAAAAAAATAATTAAATAGGTAAGGGTACTTAGCTCGGATTTGATCTGATATGGTTGATAGGACGCTTTAAGGTTAACCCTGAAAAGAGACAAGGCAGAAGAAGATGAAAGCGGAACAAACCCTAATTCTAAAAATAAAACAAATAGAATTTAAATTAACTCAAACAGAGTACTTAACTTCGTATTTTGGATCAGGCGCGTAGTCGGGATTGATCATATTGCTAACCCTGAAAAGCCACAGAAGAAGAAGATTTTTAGTGTAGAATTAATTCTCGCAAATATTAAATCGGGCGGAAATTAAATAAAGATCGGATTTAATTAATTATTGGTTTTCAACCTAATTAATTAAACTGGCCGAAATACAATTTCGATTTAAATATCCTAACTCTATTGCATACTTAAATCAATAAAATATCGATAATTAAATTAGTTTAAGCATTTAATCATTAAAAATATTATTAACAATTAAATTAAATAAATTTTTATTTTTTATAAAAAAAAAGAATTTTAGAACCAAAAATTTTTTGGAAGAGAATATTACAAGAGTTTATCAAGTAAAAACAATAAACAATCTAAGAGAATAATTAAACAAAAATTATGTGATTTAAAAAAGAATGAAGGAGACTTAGCTTATGATTGGGTGCTGCTGACTCCTGGGGACCTTTGGTACGCCTGCATAGCCAGAGGCGTTGGATCCTGAACTAGTGGTGATCTGCTGGTGATGAGACGAGGTCCTATCATAGACTCGCGCTGGCTATCTACACAGGATCTATGAATAGCATTGGATATTTAAAAAACGAAAGTGTCACTCGTAGGGATCGAACCCCAGACACCAAACATAGTAGCGTGCCTTGCCCCTCACCACTTGACCAAGGCTTCGTTCGTGTTTAACTAACCATCAATTTGAATGATATATAACATAAAGGTTTCAGAAAATAAAAAAACAAGAGCGCGCATGGTCTTCTTCTTCGCTGGGCAGAGATTTCTGCATACGGTTGTTACATCGTGGCTAAACCTTCATGCCATGAAAACCTGCAAATAGCCATCGACGAACATACAAAAATAAACCAGATCGACCATACATAAACCCCCGAGTATTCTGAGCCCTTTAATTTGTCCTGAACTTGCTTCTAATCAATAATCCCTATTTTGGAGAACCCAAACCCTAACAATGGCGGAGGGTTATATCTGAGCCAAAACCTTAATTCAAACAATCAAACATGTTGTAATGGTCATAATTAACAAGAATATGCAATCGAAACTCGCTATTGGTGCATGAATTAGAGAATTCAATTACTAAAAAAAGTGTGCAAACCGTGACTTTGGAGGGCGTGGCTCTTGAGGTTCCGGGCTTCGTTTTTTTGATCAAGAACGAATCAATGATGTTCCAGGACCCTGTTATAACCTTCGAAACTCCTTGATTCAATCCCAATTGCTAAGAACGAATTTGACTTTTGTGAGTAATTTTGAGTGCTTGGTCCGGGTTCTGTTTTGCGGCCAAAAAAGAATCCCCTCTATCTAAGAAACCTTGCCTATTTATCAAGGGGAGAATTAGGTTAACAGAATTGGCTCATATCTTGTGAGATTCTCTTCAAAGATTTGATTGAAAAATCTTCATCCAAATTTGCTGTTTTTAACTCCACGTGATTCATTTGCCTTTGGTTAAAGAATATTATCCCTCAATCATCTCTTTTGGTCTTTTATTTTAATTTTAATAATAATAAAAATGAAATAAAACTATGGCCATGTATCAAAGAAACTCTTGTTGGGCCTTATTTTGTTCTTGGGCCCTTAGAATGATTAAAATAAATTCAAATATTTTTTTATATTTATTTAGTTTATTTAGACCTTAAGTGAATAAAATCCGAATAAAATAAGTAAATATTATGAAAACAAATGAATGATATTACGGGTCTTTATTTCGGAGAAGATATGCATGCTTTGCTTCTTGAGCAGTTGGAGCCGAGACCACTTGAGCCAAAATATCTTGAGATTATGGTGGGCAAATTTTGGGGTATGACAGCTGCCCCTGTTCAATTATCTTAAACCTGAATATGTAGAGTGGTTTGTATGCCATTCGGTATCTGAAGGTGGAAGATGATTGAACACTAGAATACCAAGAAATTTGCCCTAGCTGAAATAGGGACTTTTGTCGGAGATGGGCTTAAAGATGCCATCTGACTTGATAAGCTTGAGAGTTAGAATGTGTCATATGTTAGACAGTTTGCATCCGCAGATGTCTGGAAAACCGTGCGTTAGGCTGAAGATAGGTCGTACGTTGGACTAATCTTGATTGCATCCGTAGATGTCTGGAAGACCGTGCGTTAGGTCGAAGAATAGATCGTACGTTAGACTATTCTCAATTGCATCCTCAGATGTCTGGAAAACCGTGCGTTAGGTTGATGGATAAGTCGTGCGTTAGACTAATCTTGATTGCATCCGTAGATGTCTGGAAGACCGTGCGTTAGGTCGGAGAATAAATCGTGCGTCAGACTATTCTCAATTGCATCCTTAGATGTCTGGAAAACCATGCGTTAGGTTGATGGATAAGTCGTGCGTTAGACTAATCTTGATTGCATCCGTAGATGTCTGGAAGACCGTGCGTTAGGTCGGAGAATAAATCGTGCGTCAGACTATTCTCAATTGCATCCTTAGATGTCTGGAAAACCATGCGTTAGGTTGATGGATAAGTCGTGCGTTAGACTACCCAATTTGCATCCGCAGATGTCTGGAGTGCCGTGCGTTAGGCTTTGAATAAGATTCGAATCTTTGTAATGTACCTGTCAGATAATATTTACTTGGTAACAATGTCAGTTTTATGCGATGTTTATGATGTATGTAATGAATGAGATGGAGTTCTCAAAATAAATGGAACGCTTTGTATGTTATGTATGAATTGTAATCGCCTGCAATGTATGAATATGCATGTGATGTATATGATGCCTGACTGATGTTGTTCTGAGAAAATACATCTCTGTATCATTGTGATTTGATCTTGTTTTGAAGAGATGTAGCCGGGGATTTATGACTTCTGCTTGGGGATGAATAGTAATTTGATGGATCCTGACTGGGGATGAAAGATATTAGTACGCCATGTTGAAGAAGAACAAAGTGTCGGTGGTGTTGAAGATGTCAACTCTGTTGGGGAGCCATGTATTGGTCGGGACGAGTATGTTTGAAGATATCTTCTTGAAGGATTGCTCTGTGGGGATGTGATTTTATGAACCTGGCTCTTGAGAGTTGCCCCCAGTATTATAGCACTTGCCATTCTTGGATCTGTGTTGATTAGAACATGCCAATGAGTATTGATCGAAGATGTCAAACTGGACTTGCGTAAATTTGCCCCAGATATTAGGGAATTTGGAAAGATTTGCCTCGCGAGGACTTCGTGAGATGTGCACTATGGGTGACATGCCCCTGATTGTTTTTGGCATCTTTGAGAGATTCTCGGAATCTTGACCTGATTGCCCCAGATTGATTGGGAAACGCGTGCCATGCCCCTTGTATACGTAGGAGACCTGGCTTCTTGGAGTAATATTGTCTGTCGGGATGACTTTTAGTCATTAGTTGTTCCCTGTGCAGGTTCTTTCTGTTGCTAACATTTGAAGTTATGTAGCAGAATTTGTTTAATAATGAATTCATGAAATGCAATGCATACATTTGTCTTGAGTTTTTTGAAAAAACATTAAAACAAGAGATGTAAAAGCGTGCTATTTTTAACAACGTGATGTTTGTAAAAACGTGATGTTTGCAAAAAAGAAATACCAACTCAGCATTTTGGTAAACTTTAAGGAGTCGGGATACCTTTTTGGTGACAGTATGCTTTCAAACTAACCATGCTTCAGTTAGGACTTTCAAGGGTTGTAACGTGGCTCGGTTCATGGTTTAAGAAAGAAAGGATAATGGCTCAAAATTTATTTATACCCATCCCCTTCTTCGTGATGTTCTTCAGTCCTAAGCTCAGTTAATTCAACTTATGCATTCAGGTTCCAAGAGACTTTTGGATTTGCACCTTTGATAATGACGATGGTTCACAAGCAACGAGAACTTTTGAGATGGCAGTCACTTCTTCCTTTTGGTAGTCACAACTTTGAGTTATTCAAGAATTTATTGACTTCTCTCTTTTTTTCATCTTTTTGATATCCCTAACTTTTGCCTGAACTGTCTATTTTGAGCTTACAGTCAGCGGGATGCCTTGATTTTTGCCTAAGTCTTCTTTCTTTGATTTTTGACTTAGCAGGCTTTTCTTTGTACATATGTTTTTTCATTTTTTTTTTGAAAGATATTGACTGCCTTGCTTAATGATTGATGAACCATTATTGGCTTTTGATTGACATCTCCAACACTTCTTTGATGTGTGTGGATGAACGCTTGTGATTGAAACCTTTGTTGAAAGATGTACTGAATGATTCTCTTAAAATAGAATGCACAGCCAAATTAATTGAGAACTACCCTGCCCCAGGTTATGATCAAGGGTTTTAATTAGTACAAGAAAGAAAACTTCTACTTCTTAGGCTCAAAGGGGTTGACGAGGGATTAACATCCTTATATCTCCACTGTTTAGGATTTGAAACAATGCCTGTACATCGTCAGCATAGTCCATTCAAAAGCATACTGTATGAGGTTGCGGTATCGTTTTCGTCATCCTCCCTTAAAAGGCTTACAACTTAGCAGGAGTTGAACATCACAACAAAACACATGCAAAGTAAAGACATAATTTAAAATGAGTGATAGCGAAATAATTTATTCAAGACAAACATATGCAATGCTCTGATGATGATTATTAAAACAAACAATGTCTATCATAATTCGAGTGTTTAAACAGAATAGAAATTGCAAGAGAAAGTAAATCTAATGATCTAAAGAGTTCATCCTTCTAGCCATTCATAGTATTAGCAATCTTGTTGTGATTAGGCATGGGAGCAGTGATCACATTAGGAGTTGCAGGAGCTTCGAACTCGATCTCCCCAGCATCTATCATATCTTGAATTTTGTTTCTCAAGGCCCAACAACTATCAGCATCATGCCCAGCAGCATTGGAGTGGTAAGCACATGTAGCTTTGGGATCGTAAGACGGGCTTGCAGTGTTGGGAAATTTCGGAGGATCCTTTACGGTGATCAGATTGGCTTTCAGCAGATGTTGTAGGGCTTGAGATAAGGGCATGTTGATCTTAGTGAATTGTCTCCTTGGTTTATCAATCTTGCGTTGGTAATCTTGTCTAGGAGCTTGTTGAGATATTGGTGCAGAGATGAGGACGGCACCAACAGACTGATTCTAATCATCCTTACCACGGCCCTTTTGACTATGAATAGCATTAGACTCATTTCTCCCTTGATATGGCTTCCTTGTAGTACCAGAGGATGAACCCACTTGGATTTTTCCACTTCGAATACCATTCTCCACACGTTCTCCAGTTAAGATGAGATCAGTAAATCCAGATGAAGAACTTCCCAGTAAGTGACTATAGATCGGCCCAGTTAGCGTGCCCATGAACATGTCCACCAATTCCCTTTCAGTCAAGGAAGGTTGGACTCTCCCAGCTAGATCTCTCCATTTTTGAGCATACTCCTTGAAACTTTCTTTAGGACCCATGGACATACTTTGTAGTTGCATGCGAGTCGGTGCAAGATCAGAGTTGTATTGGTATTGCTTGTAGAATGCCACAACTAAATCTTCCCAAGTACGGATGCTAGCACCTTCCAGTTGATAATACCATTCGAGTTGAGTTCCAGATAAACTCTCTTGAAAGAAATGGATCCAGAGCCTCTTATCAGCAGTGTGAGGTTGAATCTTCCTCACATAAGACCTCAAATGCATCTTGGGACAGGATATTCCATCGTACTTAGCAAAAGCGGGAGTCTTGAACTTTGGAGGAATAACGACCCCAGGAACGAGTCCTAATTCTTCAAAGTCCAGCCCAGGTACTTTCTGAATTTCCACGCTTCTCAGACGCTCTTCCAATAGCCTAAACTTCTCATCAGATTCATCCTCGTCTTGAGGATCCTCTTCTTCATCCTCACCTTGACCATCAGAGCCCACATTACTTCCAGCGTCACCATCATGTTCTTCTACTTCCTCCTCATCCTTGGGAATTTGAGCTTCTTCAGCTTTCTTAGGACGACCCTTGAACCTTCTCCCCAGATTGATCACTCCTTTGGGTTTCTGAGTCTTCGTCTTTTTAGTCAGGAGAGCTTTCAGTTCATCTTGCCCCTTGGACAAGTTCAGGATCAAGGCTTGAAATTCAGCATTCTGAGTTTGGAGATTCTTGACAGATTGTTCGAGATCCATCTTTCTTACTGAAATAAACAGCGGAAAGATGAGGCACTTGTTTTTTATGAAACCTGTGATGCGATGTTTATGAATGATATGATTATGCATATGCAATGTTTTTGAGGATCTTTAGGCATTTAGTTAGCACCATTAGAAAATGATTTGGCCGCGTCCTTATTTGAAGAAATCTGAACTTTGTCTCTGAACGTCTTTCTTTGAGAATCAAGCTCACCATATCGAGTGGGTCATCGCCTCTGATTCGGGAGACTTCTGAATTTGAAGATACATGGCTAGAGAAAAATAAATCCTCTTGCCCCTTTATAGGTATTGAGTCTTTGAATTGGAAGGCATGCGGCTTGAGGAAAATAAATCCTCTTGCCCCTTGATTAGGAATTCAGTCCTTGATAAGAGCACCTGAAATAGTGCGCCCTAAATCCCTAAGATCCTTGAAAGGGTTAGTTAAATCATGTTATGCTTATGATGTCATGATGTTATGCGAATGCAGTTCATTAGGCATAGTGTGAGATAGTAAGGACAAACAAGTCCTTTTAACAAAACCTGCAAGGAAATGAAGGTTAGTAGCAAACACAAACAGGTCACACAAGTCACACAATTTTTGGCTTAAGGCTTGCATGGAGTCTGATCAGGTGTCCTTCCCAAGGGTATTTCTATGGATAAGGAGATTTCAGCAACGGGTTCTAAAGTTATCCAGAATTGTCAGCCCTTCTAAAGCACCCTCGGACATGATGCATTTGCACCATGCAATGATACTTTGAGAAAGAACCTATCTGAATTGTAGCATCGGGTAGCGACTAGTTCTTAACATTTGTCAAGAGTAGTCCCCCCACTACGTTCCTAAAGGCCAGGATGGGTTAAGGGTAACTAAAGGTCCTTGAGCTCCGGCGCACCCACAGACACATACATAGACCTCCCTCATTTGAGAAAGGTGTGCATATGCTATGGAGTCCTAACTCAAGCGTGAACTTCATATTGACTCATCTCCCACATATGTGAAAGAGGCCTCCATGACTATGCCACTCCTAAACTTAGGTGTTCTTGAATCCGGGTATAGGATTCGTCCTTCAGTTATTTCCCGAAACGCCCCTGAAAAATAAAACAAACAAAGCAAACAATAGAAAACATTTAAAATGAATCCTAAACTTTTAAGGTAACCCCTCTTAATCGAAATGACTCCCCAGCAGAGTCGCCAGTTCTGTAATACGGTGAACTGACTTTATTTGAAATGTCGCGGTTAAGCAAGAGTCGCCACCGACTTTTATTTTATCCAAACAAGTTAGAAAGGCTAAAAGAAACAGAAAAAAACCTTTTAGAGAAAACAGGGTTCGGGGGGTAATTATGCAAAGGGAAGGTGTAAGGCACCCTTTGCATCCATGGTTTTCCATGGGCTCTCAATTGCTTTGCTCTTTGTTTAGAAAATGTAGATGAAAGAGATAGGGACTTTAGCTTGTGAATAAGCGTTGCCCTTTTGAAAAATTATGAGAAAGAATATAATAAAAAAGATTTGAGCATTGCAAGGCAATTAGGGGCAATTACCTTAAACTCAGATGATAGGTCTCTTTTAGCCTTTCAGAATGAAAGGGTCTATCCTTACCATAAGAGGGCAGGAAGCCTTTCGTTTGGAGGTTGAAGGGTCATTGAAGCATCCTTTGCCATAAGACTGTCCCATGCCATAGAAGGGCAGGTAGTCTAAGGCAAGGATCAGAATAAGCCATTTCGTAGGCAGCCAGAAGATACCTCAGCCTTTTCCGTAGGCAACTTCCGAGGGTCGAGGTCATATTTGTGTATCGAAGGCAGCATCATTTAGGGTCGTATGACCTTTAGTATTCGAGACAGCATGGCTGAGGTATCTTCGAATTCGAGGGACGTGGCTTATTCTGCAAAAAACACAAAGGCAACAAGCAACAGGCAACAGGCAACAGGCAACAAGCAACAAGGCAACAGAGAGGTTACCCCAAAAGCGTGCGTGTGTGCAACAATCACGTGATTATATTCAGAAAATTATCTTATAATTAATTATCTACATTGATTTAAGGCTTGCACTCCCTAAGATTACTAACCACACAATAATATAACAATAATAATGGGGAAGGGAAATTGTAACCAGCGGAGGAGAGGGGAATTGAAACCAGCGGGATATAATTAAAAAAAAATAAAACAGAAAATATTAGAGTTAGGGTTTAGGGTTACCAAACTCGTAGCTTTGGCGATCAACAACCCTGAACATGCAAACCAATAAATAAATAGGGTGAGTGTATGGCTAATTCAAAGGCGAATGAGGTTAATCCTAAAATAAAGAATAAATAACTATATATAAAAAAAATAATTAAATAGGTAAGGGTACTTAGCTCGGATTTGATCTGATATGGTTGATAGGACGCTTTAAGGTTAACCCTGAAAAGAGACAAGGCAGAAGAAGATGAAAGCGGAACAAACCCTAATTCTAAAAATAAAACAAATAGAATTTAAATTAACTCAAACAGAGTACTTAACTTCGTATTTTGGATCAGGCGCGTAGTCGGGATTGATCATATTGCTAACCCTGAAAAGCCACAGAAGAAGAAGATTTTTAGTGTAGAATTAATTCTCGCAAATATTAAATCGGGCGGAAATTAAATAAAGATCGGATTTAATTAATTATTGGTTTTCAACCTAATTAATTAAACTGGCCGAAATACAATTTCGATTTAAATATCCTAACTCTATTGCATACTTAAATCAATAAAATATCGATAATTAAATTAGTTTAAGCATTTAATCATTAAAAATATTATTAACAATTAAATTAAATAAATTTTTATTTTTTATAAAAAAAAAGAATTTTAGAACCAAAAATTTTTTGGAAGAGAATATTACAAGAGTTTATCAAGTAAAAACAATAAACAATCTAAGAGAATAATTAAACAAAAATTATGTGATTTAAAAAAGAATGAAGGAGACTTAGCTTATGATTGGGTGCTGCTGACTCCTGGGGACCTTTGGTACGCCTGCATAGCCAGAGGCGTTGGATCCTGAACTAGTGGTGATCTGCTGGTGATGAGACGAGGTCCTATCATAGACTCGCGCTGGCTGTCTACACAGGATCTATGAATAGCATTGGATATTTAAAAAACGAAAGTGTCACTCGTAGGGATCGAACCCCAGACACCAAACATAGTAGCGTGCCTTGCCCCTCACCACTTGACCAAGGCTTCGTTCGTGTTTAACTAACCATCAATTTGAATGATATATAACATAAAGGTTTCAGAAAATAAAAAAACAAGAGCGCGCATGGTCTTCTTCTTCGCTGGGCAGAGATTTCTGCATACGGTTGTTACATCGTGGCTAAACCTTCATGCCATGAAAACCTGCAAATAGCCATCGACGAACATACAAAAATAAACCAGATCGACCATACATAAACCCCCGAGTATTCTGAGCCCTTTAATTTGTCCTGAACTTGCTTCTAATCAATAATCCCTATTTTGGAGAACCCAAACCCTAACAATGGCGGAGGGTTATATCTGAGCCAAAACCTTAATTCAAACAATCAAACATGTTGTAATGGTCATAATTAACAAGAATATGCAATCGAAACTCGCTATTGGTGCATGAATTAGAGAATTCAATTACTAAAAAAAGTGTGCAAACCGTGACTTTGGAGGGCGTGGCTCTTGAGGTTCCGGGCTTCGTTTTTTTGATCAAGAACGAATCAATGATGTTCCAGGACCCTGTTATAACCTTCGAAACTCCTTGATTCAATCCCAATTGCTAAGAACGAATTTGACTTTTGTGAGTAATTTTGAGTGCTTGGTCCGGGTTCTGTTTTGCGGCCAAAAAAGAATCCCCTCTATCTAAGAAACCTTGCCTATTTATCAAGGGGAGAATTAGGTTAACAGAATTGGCTCATATCTTGTGAGATTCTCTTCAAAGATTTGATTGAAAAATCTTCATCCAAATTTGCTGTTTTTAACTCCACGTGATTCATTTGCCTTTGGTTAAAGAATATTATCCCTCAATCATCTCTTTTGGTCTTTTATTTTAATTTTAATAATAATAAAAATGAAATAAAACTATGGCCATGTATCAAAGAAACTCTTGTTGGGCCTTATTTTGTTCTTGGGCCCTTAGAATGATTAAAATAAATTCAAATATTTTTTTATATTTATTTAGTTTATTTAGACCTTAAGTGAATAAAATCCGAATAAAAT
Organism: Vicia villosa; assembly: GCF_029867415.1. Taxonomy (NCBI): domain Eukaryota; kingdom Viridiplantae; phylum Streptophyta; class Magnoliopsida; order Fabales; family Fabaceae; genus Vicia; species Vicia villosa. The sequence continues at coordinate 71,403,507 of NC_081183.1, forward strand.
AAGTAAATATTATGAAAACAAATGAATGATATTACGGGTCTTTATTTCGGAGAAGATATGCATGCTTTGCTTCTTGAGCAGTTGGAGCCGAGACCACTTGAGCCAAAATATCTTGAGATTATGGTGGGCAAATTTTGGGGTATGACATGTTGGATTCATTCTTTCTATCGTATGGCTTTTTTACAACACTAGAAGATGTAGCTGCTTGAATTTTTCCGCTTCCGATACCACTTTCAACACATTCCCCAGTCAATATGAGGTCGGTGAAACCAGATGAAGAGCTTCCAAGTGGATGGCTGTAGAAAGGACCAGTTAGTGTGCTCATGAACATGTCAACTTACTCTCGGTCAGTTAGGGGAGGTTGGACTCTTCCTGCCATATCTCTCCATTTCTGAGCGTACTCCTTGATGCTTTCGTTAGAACCCATAGACATGCTTTGTAGTTGCATGCGGGTTGGCGCAAGATCAGTATTGTATTGGTATTGCTTGTAGAAAGCAACAACAAAGTCTTCCCAAGTACGGATATTGGTACCCTCCAGTTGATAGTACCATTCAAGTTGTGTTCCACTCAGACTTTCTTGAAAGAAATGGATCCAGAGCTTCTTGTCAGAAGTGTGAGGTTGAAGCTTCCTCACATAGGATTTCAAGTGCAGCTTGGGACAGGAAACTCCGTCATACTTAGCAAAGGTAGGAATCTTGAACTTCAGAGGAATGACAACCCCTGAGATGAGGCCTAATTCTTCAAATTCCAGATCGGGTACTTTCCGAATCTCCATAGCTTTCATGCGCTCTTCCAGCATCTGGTATTTCTCATCAGGATATTCGTTCTCATAGTAGTATCCCTCTTCTTTCTCAGAGGGTTGGACAGAGTCATGATTACTTTTTGCATCTGTCTTGATGCTAGCATTGTCGTCCCGATCATTGTCATTGTCTTCAAGACTCTGGACTTCTTTAGCCTTCTTGAGTGGACCCCGAAATCTTCTTCCCATATTAAGGACACCCACAGATCTTCTGGACTTTTTCTCCTTCTTGGTCAGGAGTGCTTTCAGCTCATCTTGCCGTTTTGACAAGTTCAGAATCAGATCTTGAAATTGGGCATTCTGGGCTCGAAGGTCTTTAACTGACTGCTCGAGATTCATGATGCTGAAATAAACAGCGAGAGAAGATGAGAAACCTGTCGTGGAAACCTGTTATGCGATGTTTATGATATGCATATGCAATGTTTTCAAGGATCCTTAAGGAATTTAGTTTGCAACTTTAGAAAAAGAGTTGATTGCATCTTCGTCTGAAGAATTTTCATTTTGGACGTCCTTCTATGAGAATCAAGCTCACCATGTTCAGTGGGTCATAGCCTCTGATTCGGGATTGTTATACCCCAAATTTGCCCACTTTATTTCTAACAGTCAATTTCTCTTAAACTTTGGGTTTTACAAAATTTCGAGTTTGTTACTAACATTTTAACATTTTTTTTGCTTTAATCCTAGGTTATTTATTTTTTCATTTAGTAAATTTAAAATTTTTAGAATATAAATTTTCTTATATGACTCGAAATTATATTTAGATTTAAACCTATATTTCTTCTAATTAGTTGATAAACAAATAGATAAGAGTTCTTTTTGTTTATAGAACTAGTTATTATCACTATTTTTAGATTTCTATTATCATTAACTTTTTTTATTATTATTAGTATTAGGATATATTTTATGTTATAATTTTTAAACAATAAAAAGAAAATCGAAAATGTGTCCCAACATTTACTATTCATCAAAATCTCCTCATCACCATGGCTTCAAATTCGGTCCAGATTCAAAACTCCAAATCAAATTCAATTAATTGATATAGGATCTCTAAAAAAATAAATCAAATGAAAGTGGAAACAAATATTGCATTCAAGTTGTATATCACGTTAAAGCTGCACAAAATCACTACTTAAAAGGCCAAATCAATCCCAAAGAAGAGGAGGTCCCGAAATCTTCATAGAAAACGCACGGTTTAAAGCGGAAAAAATCAAATCCTTCCAAGTGGATTCCAAAGATTCATTGGAAATTTGTTAACTTAAAAACTACTGCCATATATATATATATATATATATATATATATATATATATATATATATATATATATATATATATATATTATTGGAAGCAGGGGGCAGCTCAGAGGGGGATCGAAGAAAAAGCTTGAGAAAAAGACGTGAAAACAGGGAGGGAGAGAGGACAAGGATTTGGTTCGATTCATACAAAGCCAAGCATCACAATCGATTCTGTGGAGTTTCTGGAACGAGAATCGATCTCTATCATCAACCAAAACAGACCGAAACCACTTCTTGTGTTCATGTTTATGTCAAATTTTCATTGAGTCTGAATTCGTTCATAAATGAATCCTAAGTCGTATTTGAGTGTATAAACATGTTCATAATTCTGTTTACAAGCTATCTGGATCATTTAATTTGAGTTTTGTTGTAGGTTAAGAAATTTGCCATTGATAGGGTTTAGGAGCTTCATATTTGGGATTTTTAGTTCAAGGCAAAATTAGACAAAATTAAATAGATCATTGGATTCGGAAGAGTATTTACGGTTGATCGGGGTTATTATTTGTTATTGATTGATGATGAATCATAGGTTATTGAGGAGGAAGGCTGAGGCCACGCTAAAATCCGTGGCTGAAAGTATTGGTGTGTGTTTAGAATAGTATTAATGCGCGATTGCTAACAACTAAGCGACGTTGGAGTGATGGCATAGGCGCTCACTATGAAGTTTGATGCGCAGGGTCGATGGTTCGAACCTTACGTTCGTCATATATTTTTCCTTGTTATTTTCTTCTCAAATCCTTTTACAGATCCGGTGTATGTGGCGCATCCACGCTCATCATGCACTCTCAACCAGCAACCACAAGATCCCAACATTATCAGAGGTTTTTTTTATTATTTGTTTTATATTAGTTTGTGTAATTAATAATTGAAATTAATATATTTGCTATATGTATATAATTTGATTTTTTTATTTTTATTTTTAGAATGGAGTTAATAATATGATTAGGGATAGGGTTTAGGATTATAATATTCCCCGATTATTTTGATTATTTCGTTTTAATTAATATAACTTTAATAATAAAAATCACAAAAAACCATTGATAGGTTTATTAAGCCATTAGGGTTTGCCCAATCCCATTGACCATTTGGAGAAACGTTAACCTTTAATTAATTTCCTCCTCGATCCGACTATATCTATTGGTCGCATTGACGAGGAATAAATTTCATCTAATCAATTCATTTAATCTAATATTAATTTAATCAATTCTTTACTAATTCTCTCCTTGATCCGACTAAATCTATTAGTCGCAATGACGAGAGATAAAAGAATAAAATCCTTAACTTAATTACAAATTTAAAATACATTCAATTTGTTACCCGCGACGATTGAATCTATCGATCAGAGTAACCAGCAATGCCCCATTAATCTGTTAACTATATTGATCAAATCTATTGATCATCGCAACTAACGGTGACATATCAAATCAGGGTTGTACGCCCAAACATTTAAAACACACTAAACCACGACACTACGGATTTTCATCCTTTTCGACAAGGCAACACAAAATGCCTTTCAAAACACAAATTCAAAACTACGATAGGCCATTCAAAAAGCCTTCAAACATCTCCATAATCAATTCTAAGGCGTACAACCCTGTGCCCGAACTATGTTGACTCTGATTCTTCCTAAGGAGATACATAGGCACTTGGATAACCAAGGCGAGTCCCCCTTCCCTAAAACCTCCATTCAGTTCAAATCTCCCTTTTCACTCCTTTAGCTATTATCCTAAATATTTTAGCCATAAACCTTTATTTTAAGATCAAACCTTAGGAAAGGGTTGAGGGTGCCTAACACCTTCCCTCGACCTGATTATAATAACTTACCCCGAATCTCTATACTACGTAGGGTTTCCTATTCGCCCTTTAGAATAGGTAGCGACTCTAAACCTTTAATTTTAGGGCAGGTTGTTACACGGACTCCTCTGAATTTGAGGGCGTATGGCTAGAGGAAAATAAATCCTCTTGCCCCTTGATAGCTACTGTGTCTTTGAATTGGAAGACGTATGGCTAGAGGAAAATAAATCCTCTTGCCCCTAGATAAGAAATTCATTCCTTGATAGGAGCACCTGAAATCGCGCGCCATAAATCCTTAAGATCCTTGAAAGGGTTAGTCAATCATGCTATGTTATGATGTCATGATGTCATGATGTTATGCGAATGCAATGCATTAGGCAAAGCGTAAGGTAACAAGGATAAATGAATCCTACAAACAATTCCTGCAAGGAAATAGAAGGTTTAGTAGCACACACAAGCAAGTCACACAAGTGTCCTTAGGTTTAGAGGCTTGCATGGGGTTTAACCAGGTGAGATACCCTTCCCCAAAGGTACTTCTATGGATAAAGAGATTTCAGCAACTGGGTCTACCAGGACCCAGAATTGTCAGCCTCTTCTAAAGCACCCTCGAACATGGTACATGCATACCACGCAATGATACTCTAGGAAGAAACCTATCTGAGCTGTAGTATCGGGTCGCGACCATAACTTGGCATGCACCAAGAATAGCCCTCCCACTACGTTCCTAAAAGTTAAGATGGGTTAAAGGTGACTAAAGGTCCTTGAGCTCCGACGCACCCAAAGATACATGCGTAAACCTCTCTCATGCAAAAGAGGTACACAATAACCAGTGGAGGCCTAACTCAAGCGCGAACTTCATATTGACCAGTCCCAAGCATGCACAAGGGAGGTCTCCATAACTATGTCGCTCCTATCTTAAAGTGCACTCGAATCCGGGTGTAGGACTCATCTTCCGTTCAATACCCAAAGCGACCTTGAAAAGTAAAGCAAACAAAACAAACAATTATTAAGTGATTTAAGCTCTAAGGTAACCCTTCCTTAATAAATCCCCGGCAGAGTCGCCAGTTCTGTAATACAGTGAACTGACTTTTATTCTATTTTCGCAAGGAAAATGTTGCGGTGGGCAAGAGTCGCCACCGACTTTTATTTTATCCAATTAGGAAAGGCATAAAAGAATAGGAAAGACCTTCTTTAAAAAGAGATTGAGTTCGGGGGGTAGGTTATGAAAAGGGAAGGTGTAAGCACCCTTTTCATCCGTAGTTATCTACGGGCTCTTAGTTGCTTAGCTCACTTTGATTTGTTTGAAATGTTTGAAAGAGTGGTGTGTGTTTAGAAAAACAGTTTTGTTTTGAAAATGTCTAAAAAGACAACGTTAGAAAACGGGATGTGAAAAGCATTTTGTTCATTTGTTGTGAGCAAGCACTTAAGAGCTACCTACCCTAAGTTCGAAAGGTCTTTCCCATACTTTAAAGTATTCCTTGGGCGATAGTACTATCTGTAGCGCTAAAAATTACTCGAGGTGTCTACATACTCGAAAAAGAACAGAGTCGCCACCGATCTTTATTTGTTCCAAAAAGGAAAGGGAAAATATCGAATAAAACCCATGAATAAAAACAAATGGATAAGATGGTCATCGCAACCAAATTAGGGTTCGGGAGTCGGTTAAGCAAGGGGAAGGTATTAGCACCCCTCACCTCCATCGTACTCGATGGGACCCATTTAGCTAGTTTTATGAATGAGTGTTTGCGTAATGTTTGTGTTCTTTAATTTATTAATCAATAAGAGAAAAGGGGTTTTTATTTTTTATTATTGTGCTCGCCAAGACGTTTGTATCTTGTGCCTACGTATTCCCTAGTGCAATGGGAAAGTCAGAGCAATCGTAGTTCAGGCTAAGAACCACGAAAAGTTTGTTGGTTGATTTTTAGCGAGAGGTACTCGATCGCTTTCAAATGGAAATACTACGCGCACATGGATATGACATCACTACAAGAATGGATAACTAAATCAAGATAAGACATGATTTTGGCCATCATCGCATTCGAGTGGAAGATATTCGATCTTCACATGTGGAGGTATGTTCGTATTGAAATTGAATAAGTGTCTCGTTTATGAAAAGAGATTTAAAAGCCATAAGGCAAAAATGTTTGAATGAAATTGAAGTTGTGTTTTAAAGGGACGTTTAGCAAAGGATTGAGCATAGGTGTTCACCTAGCGCGTCTTTACCCAAGGTATTGAACAGGAGCGAGCCCCATTTTCACTTGTTGTCCAAGTTAATTAATTTTGGTTCGAAAGATCAGGGTATTCAAGAGGTGTGCACTTCTTGTCACAAGATCTTTCGGTTTGATTAATGTATTTTAAATTCAAAAGATCAAGGTATTCAAGAGGTGTGCACCCCTTGTCACTCGATCTCTTGGTTTGATTGATGTATTTTGATTCAAAGGATCAAGGTATTCAAGAGGTGTGCACTTCTTGTCACAGGATCACTTTGATTAATTAAAGAGTTTTGGTTCAAGAAAATCAAGGTATTCAAGAGGTGTGCACTTCTTGTCACTTGATTTCTCGATTTATTTAAGAAAGTTTTTTATTGTTTGATTCAAAGGATCGAAGGTATTCAAGAGGTGTGCACTTCTTGTCACTTGATCACTTTGATTTTATTAATGTGTTTTAGTTTCAAAAGATCAGGGTATTCAAGAGGTGTTCACCCCTTGTCACAAGATCTTTCGATTTAATTAAAGAAAGGTTTAAAAAAGGAAGTGTTAGTCCAAAAGAATCGAGGTATTCAAGAGGTGTACACTTCTTGTCACACGATCTTTTGGTATGGTTAAGAAAAAGGTTTTTTGAAAGAAAAGGCTCGACGTTGGATCGAGAAAATATTTGAGACGGCTTGGCGTTGAACCAAGGTTTATTTGTTTTTTGGAATGTGATGAATATAATGTTTTTGGTATTTTTAATATGAGAAGTAAAAATCTAACAAACTTACATAATAAAAATATTTTTTGTGTTTTGTTATTATAGTAAAAAGACAAAACAAATAATAAAAAATAAAATTTTAAATAGAAACAAATAAGATAAAAATAAACACCATAGACTTAAAGCAAAAACCAAATGGGGGTGCAATAGAAGTAAAAATCGCTGGGCTTTTAGGCTCAAGCCCAATTCTAGAATGTTTTTAAAAAGCTGAATGAAATAAATATTAAAAAAAAAAATCTATGGGCCGGACCGGGTCGGGTGAGATGGAACCCGGATCCGGCCCCACTCCTAACAATCAAAGAACCTAAAACAGAGGCAGCAACGCCTCTTTCCCTTTTTCTGTATCTCACGATGAAACAAAATTTTTCTGGTTTCTCTCTCAATCATTATCGAACAACAACGATGGAAAGAAAAAACGATCCTCTCATCCCTCTCAATCTCTCGCATCCATAGCTTACTCTCGGTTTCTCGCTCTCGATCTCAATCTCTCGCATCCATAGCTCACTCTCGGTTTCTCGCTCTCGATCTCAATCTCTCGCGATTCTCTTTCTGTTCTTTCTCGGTTCAAACAACAATATCAAATATAGCAAACAACATTGATACCCTTATCCCCACAAAACCCTAAATACCCGAATTCAATAATGATTTATGAGGTAGGTTACAAACAATTCATGGGAATGGAAAAAGAGATGGCGACATTAAATCAGAAGTGCAAGAAAAAATCAAACCCAGGTATGTTGCCTCTTGCTTGTTCCGAATCCTCTCTCTCCTTCTTCTGCTTACAATCTGAGCTTCTGCGATTTGTGTGTGAGTGAGATGAGTTTGAGTGGTTGTTACGGTTTTGAGTAAAGGTGAGGGTATTGTCTTGATGGAAGTTTCGGTTGTTGTGTGTTGATTTACGGTGGTGGTGAGTGTAATGGTCGAACGTTGTTTCGAATCGTCGGCTTTTGTTGGATGATGCTGAGGGTGGGTTGCTCGAAGATTGAAAATCGGTGGATGTTGAAGATTTATGGTATGTTATGAATGAGTGTGGTAAAGTGAATGTTAATAGAGTGATTGAGAAGTGGATTTGAGTTGAAGTGTTGGAGAAAGATTGTTTGAAGGTTTTACAGCAGAATTTTTGTGGTTTTTTCTCAGATTTTTAGATGGGTTTTGTGGCCTAAGTTTGTTTTTTTCTTTTTTCGTGGCTCCTTTTCTGGGCAAAAAAATCCTCCCCTCCTTATGCTATTGCAAGCTTGCTTTATAGATGGATGAATGGTGAGAAACGGGGGGAAATTTGGTTGAATTTTGAACAAACATGGTGCTCTGTTTCATGACTTTTTTGTGTAGGGTTTGGTTTTGCCATCTTGGTGTAATATTTGGCTGTTTTAGAGCAGCTATGGTGCAGGATTTTTTTGGACAGATTATGCAGTATTTTGGGACTGGTTTGCTTGTACTTTTGGAGCAGCAAAGATGCTGTCTTTTTTGTCTTCTTTGTGCCTTTTTTGTTTGACTTGTACAAAAATAAAATGTAATAATAGTAATAAAACTATAAAAGAGATAACATGGTTAATAGCATATGGTCAATTAAATTAAAATACAAAAAAAAGTCAAAAGGACAAATGTTAGTAAAAATCAAATTAAAGAATAAAAGGAGGTATTAAGATTGATTTAATTTTAATAATAACTCTAATTTGAAAATTTGAATTAAAATTATAATCAAATTAAAATTAATACTAAAAGAAAGAAAAATTATAATTATAATGACTAAAAAGTAAAAATAAAAAACAAAAAATATTTTTTTGTAATTTTAATATAAGAAATGGTAAATACAAAACTATATGAAAAAAATGCAATGATGCAAATGACATGAAAATCGTAGGGCAAAAATTGAGGTGCGACAGATGCCCCTATTTAAGTTTCTTCTATCGAAGATATGAAGAGACTTAAATATAAAGTACACAATTTTTGTCTTAAGATCACTGCAGCAATGCTTATGACATGAATGCAATGGACTTTTTTTTCTTAATGCAATATGATATGAGACACTCTGAATTCTGTGGGGAATATAGTGCTACAAGAGACAAACTGATGATGGAGAGGCTTCGAAACGAGGGATAAAACTCTGGGTAAAAAGATAGTAGGAACGTCTAAGGGTGGCATTAGACGATATCAATGATCAGATAAATTCGAGAGTGACATTGAATGAGGTGAAAACACTTTACTGGGGATTGTGACATCCAATTACCCGCTTTTGGATGACAACAAAAACATGACATTAGATGACTGGCTTTGAATGGCGGTGAAAGGTTATGACATCCGATAACAGGCTTTGGATGACAATGAAGATTTATGACATCTGATAACAGGCCTCAGATGGCGATGAAAGATTATGACATCCAATAACGGGCTTTGGATGAAAGAAAGATTATGACAGCTGATAACAGGCTTCAGATGGCAATGAAGGAAGCATGACATCCGATGACAGGCTTCAGATGAAAGAGAGGTTATGACATCCAATAACAGGCTTTGGAGGGCAACAAGGATATGACATCCGATAACAGGCTTCGGAGGGCGGTGAAAGATTATGACATCCGATAACAGGCTTCGAATGACAATGGAAGAATTATGACATCCGATAACAGGCTTTGGATGTCAATGAAAGGTTAGGACATCTGATAACAGGCTTCAGATGGCAATGACATCCGATAACAGGCTTTGGATGACAAAGAAAGATCATGATATCCAATAACAGGCTTTGGACGACAATGAAAGGTTAGGACATCTGATAACAGGCTTCAGATGGCAATGACATCCGATAACAGGCTTTGGATGACAAAGGAGATTTATGACATCTGATAACAGGCCTCAGATGGCAATGAAAGATTATGACATCCGATAACAGGCTTTGGATGGCAATGAAGATTTATGACATCTGATAACAGGCCTCAGATGGCAATGAAAGATTATGACATCTGATAACAGGCTTCGAATGACAATGAAGATTTATGACATCTGATAACAGGCCTCAGATGGCAATGAAAGATTATGACATCCGATAACAGGCTTCGAATGACAATGAAAGATTATGAATCCAATGACTAGCTTTGGGTGAAAGGACAAACAATGTTTTGGTAGATGCCAAGTAAGTTGGGCTTTGATCTCAAGGTAAAGATGTAAATGAGTATGAATTTTGTTTAGATGCATGATTTTTTTTTGAATTTTCTATGCATGATATGTGAATGATGAATGTAATGCAGTTGATTATGACAACTGAGGTAGACTCTTTTGTGAAGGAAGATTGGAACTCTGGTTCCTCAACACAAGAACATTGCCAACTCTGTTACGTCACACTGATGATCCTTTTGAGAAGGACTGATAAACTGCTTGGGGATCGCTGAAGAAAACTGCCCCTGATTGACTGATTGTTATATGATCCTTGCTTCAGTTCTTGAATGTTGGTAACACTTGCCCCCAATATAAGTCTTGAACAACAGGATCTTGAAGTAACGTGCCCCTGATAGGACCACTGACCAAGTTTCTTGACTGTTTGAACTTCTTTGAAAATGAGTACTTGCAAATAAAATGTTCATTCAAAAATGGTAATTTTAATGCGACACTCAAAGCATATTTTGAAATCAAAGTCATTTATTGGAATGATGCTATTGATGTAAAGCAAATGAATCAAAGGTCCAAACACAATGATCTAGACGTTCAAAGTGATGGATAAAGTAAAAGGTATGGTAAAACAAACGAATTGCAAAGATCTTTAGAAGTCAGGTTAACGCAACCTTGTTGTAGTATGCTTTCAAAATAAACCTTGCTTCAATTAGGTCTTTTGAAGGTTGTAACGTGGCTTGGTTCACGGTTTTAGAAACAAAGGATATAGGCTCAAAGTATATTTGTACCCACCCAATTCTTCGTGATGAACTTCAATCCTACGCTCAGTTAACTCAAATTATGCATTCAGGTTCCAAAAGGCTTTTGGACTTGCACCTATGATAATGATGATGGTTTAAAGACCAAGGGAATCTTTGAGATGGCAGTCACTTCTTCCTTTTGATAGTCACAACGTCTTATTGTTGTTCAAGGACTTTATTGACTTCTCTTTTTCGCTTTATATCCCTAACTTTTGCCTGAACTGTTTCATTTGAGATTACAGCCAGCGGGATGCCCCAGTTTTGCCTAAGTCTCCTTCGTAGGTTTTGACTTAGCGGGCTCTTTTTTTTTTGAAATATTTTTTGTATTTGAAAGATAGTGACTGCCTTGAAAATGATTAATGATAACCATCTTGGTCACTTTTGATCGAAACCCTTATTGAAAGGTGTACTTAATGATTATCTTGAAATTGAATGCACAGACAAATTAACTGAGAACTACCCTGCCCCAGGTTAAAATTGCGGGTTTTTTCGTTTAAAAAGAAACTCCAACTTCGAAGGCTCAAAGGGGTTTGACTAGGGATTAACTTCCTTATTTCTCCAGTGTTTGGGGATTGAAACAATGCCTGTACATCATCAACAAAGTTCTATTTGAAAGCATACAATTCAACAACTTGGGTGTTTTGTTGTCATCATCCTCCCTCCAATCTTTGCATAAACAAAAGCTTGATAAAGAAAGTGAAAAAGAGATATATTTTTGTTGTTGTTTTTTTTCTTTTTTAAAAGATAAAGCATAAAGATAAACACAATGGGTTGAATCAAAACACGCAATGCTCATTTCATTAAAATTAATAATCAAGAACAAACAAAATTCAAATGCAGTACACAAGATAAACAAGGAAACTGCAAACAGAAGGAAACGAGGCCTAGTGACTAATCAGTGACGAGGAGGAGCTATCCTGTCTGAAACACTTGGCTTTAGGAAATAACACAGCTTGCTCGGTCTTCAGCCACTCAGTTTTGGCAAAGGATTGTTGACAACATTGGGATTGATGTCCTTGAAAGTGAGCATCTTCGCATTAATCAACTCTTGTACTCTAGTCTTCAGTGCATAGCAACCTTCCAAGTCATGTCCTATACCACCTTGATGAAACTCACAATGAAGGTCAGGTCGGAATCCTCTTGGAGGAGGATCTCGAAGCGGAGGTGGAGACCTAGTCGTTATCAACCCTTTATGAACCAACGCAGGATACAATTCAGTGTACGACATAGGAATAGGATCAAAGCGGGTGTCAGCACGGTTCAAATTCTGATTAACAGCTTGAGGTTGAGGAGTTTGAACTTGTGGAGCCTTGGTCACAGGAGCAACTGTAACTACAATTGGTTGATCATAGTTATTAGTTCTTTGACGAGGTCTTCTTCCTTCATCACTCACAGCATTTGTTTCTCCTTCCTTTTTCTTATGGAAATTTCCAAAAGACTTTCTTGCTCCATTAGAAGATTCAGCAGTATTGGCAACTTTGTCATTCTTGATTCCTTCCTCTAGCCTTTGACCAATGGTCACCAAATCAGTAAAGTTGGAGGACACGCTTCCAATCATCTTCTCCCAATAGATAGGTGAGAGAGTATCCATGAACATTCCAGTTAATTCTTTTTCAGCCAAAGGAGGTTCGACTTGAGAAGCTAACTCTCTCCAGTGTTGAGCATACTCCTTGAAAGACTCTCTTTCCTTTTGAGACATATTTTGCAATTGACGGCGATCAGGAGCCACGTCCAGATTGTACTTGTATTGCTTCATGAAAGCATCAGTCAGATCTTGGAAGCAATGGATACGACCCTTCTCCAATCCCATATACCATTTCAGGGAAGCGCCAGTCAGACTATCTTGAAAGCAGTGAATTAGCAATTTGTCGTTCTTGGTATAAGCAGCCATCTTGCGGTAGTACATGGTCAAATGACTTCTTGGACAAGTGTACCCTTTGTACTTTTCAAACTCAGGAGTTTTAAACTTTGCAGGTATAACCAGGTCAGAAACCAAACACATATTCTCAGCAGCAACCCCAAAATAACCAGCACCTTCCATGGCTCTTAGTCTTTTCTCCAGGATTTGATACTGTTCTCTGACTTCATCGATGTCACCAGCTTCTTTTTGACTTTCACTTTGATGATCTCCAGCATGGTACTCAAAGAGAGGATTCCCATAAGTAGTTTGGGCAGCAGCGTGCACAATTGGCTGAGACTCGGTCATGATCGGAGCTTGGAACATTGGTCGCAAAGGTTGGCCCAACATAGCAGTAGTAGCGTGAGGTGGAGAATAATCAGGAGGTAAACCAAACTCAGGCCATGTAGTGGCGGGCCTCTGAACAGGAATAGGGTCTTCAACATCGTCGGCGACCTCTTGAATGACAGTCCTTTGAGGTGGTTCTCCTCTAGCAATCAGAACTTGCAACATCTCGGTGAGCTTAGTCATTCCTGACTTCAAATCCTCAATCTCCATTCTAACTTCAGCATTATGTTGTTCTTGGTCCGCCATTCTTCGTCTGACGTTGGCTCTAGTCTCGTACTCGTGTGGAGGAACCAGTTTGACAGTTGATAGATAACTGAATGAAAGAGACAGTTGGAATGAGGTACTGGCGTGATGCAAATGATATGCAATGTCATGCAATGTTGGATCCAAAGCGTGATAACAAAAACAACCTATTGAGGAAGGCTCCCTAAGTTAGGACAGTTCTAAATTCTTTACCCAAGAATCCCCTCACAAGGTTAGCTCTAGAGTTTTTGGATATAACATAACCTCTACAGATGGAACGGGTTCTAAAGGTCCTTGGAGTTAGCGACGAAATCAGATTTCTGCCATGCGATGGGTGAACCATCTTATGACAAATTTCATGACTAAGTCTCCTCCAAGTGGGGTTTTCGTATTAGCCATTCAAGGTGTTCACCTTGGGGACTAGCACTACACAACCACCTCCTAACTTATGTTTTTTCTCTTGTTTTTCAAAAGCTCGGGTTGAGAGCTTCACTCAAGTATCATTCCCATACCCACAAATGAGTATATACAGAAATAAAATAAAAAGCGGTAAAGCAAGAGTAAAGAAACATAAATAGTACAAGAATAAATATAAAGAACATAAGCATAAAAAACACAAGTATAAACAAACAAAAGCAAACACTCAAACATAAAACAAACTAAACTAGGGTTGACCCTCTTAGGATTGTATGTCCCCAGCAGAGTCGCCAATTCTGTAGCGCTAAAAATTACTCGAGGTGTCTACATACTCGAAAAAGAACAGAGTCGCCACCGATCTTTATTTGTTCCAAAAAGGAAAGGGAAAATATCGAATAAAACCCATGAATAAAAACAAATGGATAAGATGGTCATCGCAACCAAATTAGGGTTCGGGAGTCGGTTAAGCAAGGGGAAGGTATTAGCACCCCTCACCTCCATCGTACTCGATGGGACCCATTTAGCTAGTTTTATGAATGAGTGTTTGCGTAATGTTTGTGTTCTTTAATTTATTAATCAATAAGAGAAAAGGGGTTTTTATTTTTTATTATTGTGCTCGCCAAGACGTTTGTATCTTGTGCCTACGTATTCCCTAGTGCAATGGGAAAGTCAGAGCAATCGTAGTTCAGGCTAAGAACCACGAAAAGTTTGTTGGTTGATTTTTAGCGAGAGGTACTCGATCGCTTTCAAATGGAAATACTACGCGCACATGGATATGACATCACTACAAGAATGGATAACTAAATCAAGATAAGACATGATTTTGGCCATCATCGCATTCGAGTGGAAGATATTCGATCTTCACATGTGGAGGTATGTTCGTATTGAAATTGAATAAGTGTCTCGTTTATGAAAAGAGATTTAAAAGCCATAAGGCAAAAATGTTTGAATGAAATTGAAGTTGTGTTTTAAAGGGACGTTTAGCAAAGGATTGAGCATAGGTGTTCACCTAGCGCGTCTTTACCCAAGGTATTGAACAGGAGCGAGCCCCATTTTCACTTGTTGTCCAAGTTAATTAATTTTGGTTCGAAAGATCAGGGTATTCAAGAGGTGTGCACTTCTTGTCACAAGATCTTTCGGTTTGATTAATGTATTTTAAATTCAAAAGATCAAGGTATTCAAGAGGTGTGCACCCCTTGTCACTCGATCTCTTGGTTTGATTGATGTATTTTGATTCAAAGGATCAAGGTATTCAAGAGGTGTGCACTTCTTGTCACAGGATCACTTTGATTAATTAAAGAGTTTTGGTTCAAGAAAATCAAGGTATTCAAGAGGTGTGCACTTCTTGTCACTTGATTTCTCGATTTATTTAAGAAAGTTTTTTATTGTTTGATTCAAAGGATCGAAGGTATTCAAGAGGTGTGCACTTCTTGTCACTTGATCACTTTGATTTTATTAATGTGTTTTAGTTTCAAAAGATCAGGGTATTCAAGAGGTGTTCACCCCTTGTCACAAGATCTTTCGATTTAATTAAAGAAAGGTTTAAAAAAGGAAGTGTTAGTCCAAAAGAATCGAGGTATTCAAGAGGTGTACACTTCTTGTCACACGATCTTTTGGTATGGTTAAGAAAAAGGTTTTTTGAAAGAAAAGGCTCGACGTTGGATCGAGAAAATATTTGAGACGGCTTGGCGTTGAACCAAGGTTTATTTGTTTTTTGGAATGTGATGAATATAATGTTTTTGGTATTTTTAATATGAGAAGTAAAAATCTAACAAACTTACATAATAAAAATATTTTTTGTGTTTTGTTATTATAGTAAAAAGACAAAACAAATAATAAAAAATAAAATTTTAAATAGAAACAAATAAGATAAAAATAAACACCATAGACTTAAAGCAAAAACCAAATGGGGGTGCAATAGAAGTAAAAATCGCTGGGCTTTTAGGCTCAAGCCCAATTCTAGAATGTTTTTAAAAAGCTGAATGAAATAAATATTAAAAAAAAAAATCTATGGGCCGGACCGGGTCGGGTGAGATGGAACCCGGATCCGGCCCCACTCCTAACAATCAAAGAACCTAAAACAGAGGCAGCAACGCCTCTTTCCCTTTTTCTGTATCTCACGATGAAACAAAATTTTTCTGGTTTCTCTCTCAATCATTATCGAACAACAACGATGGAAAGAAAAAACGATCCTCTCATCCCTCTAAATCTCTCGCATCCATAGCTTACTCTCGGTTTCTCGCTCTCGATCTCAATCTCTCGCATCCATAGCTCACTCTCGGTTTCTCGCTCTCGATCTCAATCTCTCGCGATTCTCTTTCTGTTCTTTCTCGGTTCAAACAACAATATCAAATATAGCAAACAACATTGATACCCTTATCCCCACAAAACCCTAAATACCCGAATTCAATAATGATTTATGAGGTAGGTTACAAACAATTCATGGGAATGGAAAAAGAGATGGCGACATTAAATCAGAAGTGCAAGAAAAAATCAAACCCAGGTATGTTGCCTCTTGCTTGTTCCGAATCCTCTCTCTCCTTCTTCTGCTTACAATCTGAGCTTCTGCGATTTGTGTGTGAGTGAGATGAGTTTGAGTGGTTGTTACGGTTTTGAGTAAAGGTGAGGGTATTGTCTTGATGGAAGTTTCGGTTGTTGTGTGTTGATTTACGGTGGTGGTGAGTGTAATGGTCGAACGTTGTTTCGAATCGTCGGCTTTTGTTGGATGATGCTGAGGGTGGGTTGCTCGAAGATTGAAAATCGGTGGATGTTGAAGATTTATGGTATGTTATGAATGAGTGTGGTAAAGTGAATGTTAATAGAGTGATTGAGAAGTGGATTTGAGTTGAAGTGTTGGAGAAAGATTGTTTGAAGGTTTTACAGCAGAATTTTTGTGGTTTTTTCTCAGATTTTTAGATGGGTTTTGTGGCCTAAGTTTGTTTTTTTCTTTTTTCGTGGCTTCTTTTCTGGGCAAAAAAATCCTCCCCTCCTTATGCTATTGCAAGCTTGCTTTATAGATGGATGAATGGTGAGAAACGGGGGGAAATTTGGTTGAATTTTGAACAAACATGGTGCTCTGTTTCATGACTTTTTTGTGTAGGGTTTGGTTTTGCCATCTTGGTGTAATATTTGGCTGTTTTAGAGCAGCTATGGTGCAGGATTTTTTTGGACAGATTATGCAGTATTTTGGGACTGGTTTGCTTGTACTTTTGGAGCAGCAAAGATGCTGTCTTTTTTGTCTTCTTTGTGCCTTTTTTGTTTGACTTGTACAAAAATAAAATGTAATAATAGTAATAAAACTATAAAAGAGATAACATGGTTAATAGCATATGGTCAATTAAATTAAAATACAAAAAAAAGTCAAAAGGACAAATGTTAGTAAAAATCAAATTAAAGAATAAAAGGAGGTATTAAGATTGATTTAATTTTAATAATAACTCTAATTTGAAAATTTGAATTAAAATTATAATCAAATTAAAATTAATACTAAAAGAAAGAAAAATTATAATTATAATGACTAAAAAGTAAAAATAAAAAACAAAAAATATTTTTTTGTAATTTTAATATAAGAAATGGTAAATACAAAACTATATGAAAAAAATGCAATGATGCAAATGACATGAAAATCGTAGGGCAAAAATTGAGGTGCGACACTATCCATACCATTTGAGGGTAGGTAGTCCTATACATTGGATGTGTGAGTCATCAAAGGATCATCGAATCATCATAGGGACTATCCATACCATAAGGAGGGTAGGCAGTCCTATGAGATGTGAATAGTCATAAAGGCAACCAGTAAGGATACATTAGCCATCGAAGGGACAATCACCATTTAATCGAGGGACAAGATCATTTATACCGAAAGGCGACATCGAAGGGACTATGATCTTTAAATCGGAGGGACATGGTGATTTTGAATCGAAGGCAGCATAGGCTAAGGCATCCCTACGCTTCGAGGGACTTGACTATTATTTTCCGAAAGGCAACTGAGAGGGGAAATCCTAGAGGTGAGTGTGTGCAACAATCACGTGTGTTGTGTTCAAATATTTAATCTTGATGTTAGTGATCTAACGGTTAATTTTAATCTTATCATACAATCCTACACCATACATCTAAACAGATAATAATAGCAGTTATAATGTGCGGAAATGTAAATCTACGCTATTACAAAGCTTCGGGGATTAGGGATACATAACCGAAAATGGGGGAGTGCAGAAATTAAAAAGTGCACGAAAGTAATCTAAGCTATTACAAAAACGTCCTTGCAACCTATACATCGATTTCTAAATTTTTTTAAAAAATAAATTAAATAAATAATTAACTAAAAGCAAAAACAAACATGTGACATTCATTGGAGTTCGAGATGAGAAGAGAAGCGCGGAAAATTAGGGTTTGGTTGTCTGTTTAGTGAAAGATTAATTTTAACTAAAGTTACTTATAAATTAACCTAAATTAATTATATACAAAGTCTATCAAATTAAATAATATTAAGTTATTTATTAAATCAATTATAACCTAACTAAATTAATTATTGACTAAATTAAATTAAGTCCTAAATTAAATTAATATTGAAACTAAATAAAACCTAAAGCTTAATAAAACCCTAAATTACTAAGTTCTTTTTGGTTAATTAGTGGTTAATTAGAAGAAATAAACTAAAGAAAACAAACAAAAACAAGTAAAAAGAATACATGGGAGACGTAGGATCCCATATGGTGGATCCCTGATGGTCTATGGTGAGGACGCGTTTGATCCACTCATTCTGGCTTCATCCGAATCCACTGGCTAGTACGTGTGGGTGTACCGTGCGCCTGATGAAGACGTGCGTGCTAGATCTGTTTGCAACCTATTAGAAAAAAAACAATGTTCTACACCTGGATCGAACCCAGGCTTATGGCATTACCCCACTATCTCCTGTGCCAACTGCGCCAAACGATTGAATTGTTAATATAATAACCTAAAAAACATAAAAAGAAAATAGCAAGTCAGTATATAATGCACGCGTGGACCCCTGCATAGTTGAATGGCTAATGGAATGAAGGAAGAGAAATTGAAAACGCCGCCCAGCCAATCTACGCTTTACACACGCGGTCAAAAAATCAAAAATACTGTTCATTGTCTCCTTCTTTGTTTCCTGCGGATTTTATCATGGAGTTTGCTGCGGATTTTCCTGCAGAAAAACCTTTGAATAATTCTGCATTTTGAAACCTACAAAAATCGAATCAAACAAAGATGCAGACACCCCAGATCACATTAAAAAGAGGCCCTGATCACGAATATGATGTCCGTTTTGGCTGAAAGCTCATGGAAATATGAACTCGACGAGTGAGCTTCACCTTGCCCTAATAATGGTGATTCTTGTTGTATGCATTAAAGCTTCGTTTCAACTGTTCTAAGCTTGTCTAAATAACACCATGAACACGTTAAAAGCATTATATCACGTTAAAACACAATAATACATGATGTACGAAACTTAAAAGTATGAATGCAAGGGATGAACATGGTATGCGCGTTCAATACGTGAATGATCATTACCAAATACCTGGATTTAATATTTGGATGCTCAGGAATTGATTTGAATGGATGGTGGAGTCTGAAACTTGCTGTGGAAAGAATTCTACTGTGCCCTAGCTTTAGAGTTTTTGGTGAGTCTTGTTAGGGTTTTTTTTTTTGAGGCAAGGATCTCGTTCCCTTGTGACTGAGTGAGGTTTAGAATATATAGCATGTGATTAGGGCAACATGTTTGGAAAGAATTATTTTCTTTGATTGAGAAAATATTTGATTTGAAATTTTCTTCAAAATTTTCTTTTTTGATTCAATTCTATTTTGTGCACTTCTTTCACGATTTCATGGCCCTTGGATGATGATTTGGATTTGAGTGAATGAATGAGAATGATTCATGGAATATTCTTTTATTTAATCATGATTTTATTTGAATTAAATTGATTTTAAATGAATAAAATAAAAAATAATTGAAATAAAACCATAAAATAAATGAAGATTGACTCATGGGCCTCTTGCAAACTTGTTATCACGTGGGAAGTCCAAAATTAGAAGCCCATTACGTAAAACTTTGAATTTGGTCATTTAGGGTTCATGTACTTTATCCAAATTTTCCCAACTTCTGACAGTCATAACTCACTCGAATTTTATCCTATGAAGGTGTTCTAGAACTTTTTGGAAAGCTCAAGATGTCCTCTATAAGCCACTTTGGAAGCTTTTTTGCATTTGAAGATTTTATCTTGATCATATTGGTCTTGACAAAAAACATCTTTTTTAGAACTTCTAGGAGGACCTGTAATGTTTTGGCTCATATCTTCCAAATGGTACATTTCTTGGCTTTGGGCCCAACATTAAAGTTGTAGAGAATGAGATTTCCTTGAGAATAGGCTTTGAGTGGACAATTTCTGATAAAGTATGAGAGATATATGATCAGTCAAAGTTGGGTTGATTTTCTCCTAGAAACCCTAACTTAGCAACTTGAACTTTTGATGATTTCTGAGCTCTCCTTGATGAATCGTGATCAAACCTTGATCAAATGATAAATGTGACATCAAAATGTTTATGTTGACCAAAAATCAGGAGTTTTTACTGTGATTTGACTATGGTTGACTTTTAGGTCAAACTGGTCGACTATTGATCATTTGAGCAGTTGATTGATCAAACTTGTGGGTTAGATCTTGAAACTTGGCATGAGGATTCTCTGAATCATTTGAGATATCATTAAGTCCACTTGAGTTCTCAGAGGTCCCATTTTCCTTGATTAAAATCAAAACCCTAATTTTGGTCTTTGCTTAAGAGGAGAATGATCACGCTTTCAGACAGAGATTGCATGAGCTTGTGGAGACTATCTGAGCCCAACTATCTTGAAATATCGTGGGAAAATTTTGGGGTATGACACTCAGTTAATTCAATTATGCCAGTCGTTCTTTTGTACACAAGTAGTGATGGATCCTTGTAATCATTAATTCAGGCAAACAATATGTATCAAAATAAAATACCTCTAAGTCAAAACCTCTGAAGATGATTTAGTGAAAATTGAGACATCCCGCAGATTGTAATCTCAAAATAAACAGTTCACGCGAAATTTAGGGATACCAAAGTCAAAAAGAGGTCACTACAAACCCTCAACAAAAGAAAAATGTTATAAAAAGTGATGACTGCCTTTTCAAATAAAGTTATGATTTCTGAACCATCACAAATGTTAGTGTTACAATTCCAATTTCTTTTGGAGCTTAAGTGCATAGTTAATTGAACATTGGACTGAAAAACATCACGGAGATCGGGTTGGGTACAAATAAACTTTGAGCCATCATCCTTTGTTTCTTAAACCGTGAAGCAGGCCACATTACAACCCTTTAAAAGTACTAACTAAAGCATGGTGAGTTCAAAAGAATATTGTTACAAGAAGGTATCCTAACTCCTTTAGGGCTGATTATAAGTCTTGAATTAATATCACAGTTTTTACAAACATTGTTTTGTTAAATAATTCTTTTTCAAAACTTCAAGACAGACATAAGCGTTGCATTTTGAATATAATTGCTTGCATATAACTAAGTGTTTGACAGCAGAGAAGTTCACATAATGAACATTCAATGAACAAAAGTCCTCCCGACATACAAAGTTGTTTCACTAGTGCAACGAAAAGTAGAGACATTCCCTGCGCCTGACTCAGTTGGTTAAAAGCCAATGTATACAAGGGTCATGGTCACTATCTTCCAATCAAGGGACATGAAATATTGGGAAGGTCTCTTCATATGAATTGCCTGAGGCATATTTATTCCTTTAGAATTGCTCGGGACAAGTTTCCTCCTTCGTCTAACCAGGGGTAACATTATCGAGTTCACAACGCTAGGGGCATATTATTATGGGACATCTCAGTTATTTCTCTTGAGGCGGCCCTTTTTCAAATATTTCTATTCTGGGGAAAATCATCCTCAACTAGGGGCAACGCTCTCTTTTCAAATCTAATCAAATCAAGTTTAGTCGCAAGCTCCTCAATCATTACCCAGGGCATACACGATATGCCACACTCTAGAAGCATATTCCTCATATTACAATGCATTGGTCCCGAGTTTCAGCAAAAGCCATTGTAGAAATCACTTGTCTGTGCCAATAGTATCAGATGGTGTCGGTATCGTGCCTTCGGATCCCGTCATGATAATTCCTAGAAAATTACTTCGGGAAGACCATCGATCCCAAGGACAGATGGACACCCATATACAAAGGGCCATGCATGGTTAAGAATATATTTTCTGCCAATGCTACCACACTTACTACCATGGACAATAAAGATTTCTCGCACCTTGTGAACACGAACATAGTAAAGAAAATATTACGCATAAAATGAGAGACGCTAGGTTGACAGACCTAGGCAAAAGTAAGGGTCTCCCGGCGAACCAAAAAGATTCGGGTAAAAATTAGGGATATATATATATATATATATATATATATATATATAAGATTTGTACACCCACAAGTCGAAAACCTGAAAAGGCGGCTTGGGCAAATTAGGTATCCCGGTGGACTGAAAACCTAAAAAGGCAGTCCGGGAAAAAAGTTAGGGATTAAAGCGTACGACTATGTCCGGTTAGATCGTCCACTTACGAGTCAATACCAATTCTCATTGCTAACTTTTTCCAAACAACGTATATCAATCTTATCATTTTCTACTGACACCAAGTGATGCGATACTTGAAGATATATGGGCAATAGTAGAGTTGAAACCCGAAGTGATCTTTTCCACACGGTTTGCTGTCATAGAATATGCATTTACTAAAGAATCTTGGAGATTGGAATCCCCAGTAAGTCCTGTATCCAACAAATCTCCATAGAATCATCCCCACAAAGTAATCTTCATTGAGTTATTTCAACAAGCTCATTCCCAACAGAAATATATTCCCCAGCAAAACTGATTTACTCTCAAGCAGTAGTTCGGACATCTTCTAGCAATTCACTCCCATATGCCCAAAGGATTTCTCGAATGACGGAGGTTAACACCTTTCCCTAGCACGCTCTAGAGAATTCCCCAACGAAGTTTACTTCTTTAACATCTCCTTCACGACAGAATTAATCTCTTCAACAAAATCTACTCGAGATTTCGTCCCAAGTGGAGTACATAAAGAAATCTCCCTAATGGACAGCTTAACATGATCATCTTCCCCCAATGGGTACCCTAGAAGATAAGGAATTTGATCATTTCCCCGATATACGGTGGAAATTTCCTCAGCACAGCCTATAGGAGTTCATTCCCCATCAGAGGTTATTTCCTCGACACAATTCACGTGACTTAATTCCCCAACGGAGTTTATGTCTCCAACAATACGAAATCCCCAATGAGATTCTCTCCTCTAGCAGAATTCTTGCAAGCTTGCCAACATAGAAGAATTGACACCCAAATCTGAAACCTAGTCAGATTATGCAACGGAGGGTTATCCTTCTCTTTTATCCCCAGTCAGGGTACAACATAAGAATCAAGCTCTTCAATGAAAAGTGACGAACGATCGATTCTCCTCAAAGTTACTCTCATCCCCAAGCAGAGATAAAAACACTCCAGCTAAATATCCTCGAACAGAAGGCAGGAATCCTAAGTACAGAAATTGGTTGTCATCTCCAGCAACGACCAGGGATTTATTTTCCCAATCACAAATTGCTATACGGAGTTACCAACATGCTTCAACTACATATTTGTGTCCATACATCATTAATAATATATCATGGAAAATTCATACATAACATACAATATTCTCATTTATTTTGAGAACCTCATTACATAATGCATTGCATGCATCATGAAATTGCATAAAACTAACTTTGCCTTTTCAGGTCATTTCACAATCAAATAAACACTATCTTCTAGACACAGTTCTGAGACATTCGAGTCAACGACTTAATCCTGACACTCATTCTAGACACGGATCTAGTTCTGATACTTAGTTTTGGATATTCTCTAGAGACAGTTCAGACACGATCAATATAAAGATCTAGTTCTGATACTTAGTTTTGGATATTCTCTAGAGACAGATCAATGAAAATCAATACAAAGATCTAGTTCAGATACTTAGATTTTGATATTCTCCAGAGACAGTTCAGAGACGATCAATACAAAGATTTAGTTCTGATACTTAGTTCGGGATATTCTCCAAAGATAGTTCAAAGACGATCAAGACAAAGATTTAATTCTGATACTAAGTTCTGGATATTCTCTAGAGACAGTTCAATACGATCAAGAAACGAGTCAAATACAATGGATACAAGGTTTATTATAACACTCCCCAACACATCTACATGGTACAATTGGATACAGACTCATCCTAGTTCATATCTTTAGATACATTCTAGTGTACGACGCATTCTGACACTCATCAACACATCTATTGGGTACACTCAAATACAGACTCATCCTAATTTATATCTTCAGATACAGTCCAGCGTACGACTCATTTTGACATTCATCAAAATATCTACTGGGTACAGTCGGATACAGACTCATCCTAGTTTATATCTTCAGATACAGTATAACGTACGACTCATTCGGATAAGCATTTCCTTCAGATACACATTCTGGAAAGCATATTCCTCCAAACATTCTGAAAGCATCTATATCGGATACACATTCTGGAAAGCATATCCCTCCAGACATTCTGAAAAGCATTTCCTTCAGATATACAAATATTCTGAAACTTTCCTTCAGATATACATTCTGAAAAGCGTGACCCCCAGACATTCTGAAAAGCATTTCCTTCGGATATACACTTTGGAAGCATGACCCTCAGACATTCTGAAAATAATTTCCTTCAGATATATAGATATTCAGAAACTCTTCTTTAGATATACATTCTAGAAAGCATGACCCCAAATATTCTGAAACTCTCCTTCAAATATACATTCTCGAAAGCATATCCTCCAAATATTCCGAAACTCTCCTCCAGATATTTTGAAACACTCCTTCAAATATACATTCTGGAAAACATCTCTTTTGGATGGCATCTATAAGCCCATATCCGAAAATACTCTGTCAACTCACTGGATGACATCTTTAAGCCCATCCAAGTAACCAACAACACTACTTCCTGCACCGGCGTGTGCAAATTTCAGGGCACTTAAGTGTTTAATCATCTTCCACCTTCAGAGCACAATAGGAGAACAAGCCAATCTACCTCTTCAGGTTTAAGAAGATTGAACTAGGGCAGCTGTTGTACCCCAAAATTTGCCCACCATCTTCAAATATCCAAAATTGAATTTTTATAAAAAAATCTTGGGGTCGTTTACATTGACATCTTGAATTTTATAAATATTCAATTTAAAGTCTATTTTAAAATATAATAGTTTACTCTTAAGTTATTTATATTTTAGTAAATAGCAAAATGTTCTCCTATGCTTCATAGACTTTCATTTGCATTTTTATTTCAAACAAATAACATAGCACAATTGATAAGAAGATAAGGCTTGCAAGTAAGAGGTCATGGGTTCAAATCTTGCATGTACTATTTGTGATATTTTTTCTTTTATTTGTTACTAAATTTATTCTATTTTTTATCACAAAATTGAATTTTTTTTAAATTTAATTTGAATTTTCGTATTACTTAATTAGGCATTTTTTAAAAAATTGACATTTTCACTTTATGCACTTTTTAACCCAAAAAATGACTAAAAATCATAAAATATTCAAAAATCCAAAAAAGAAGGTTTTAATTTCCATTTTAGCATGATTTACAACTTGGGGAACAAGTAAATTATTTTTAGAAAGAATCAATTTATTTGATTATTTTCTGATTAATTATTTGGATCTCAATTAATTTGTTCCTTATTTTACTTAACCTTATTTTCTCTTTATATACTAAGGTTTTCATCATGAGGAGAAAAGACACAAAGAGTTTCTAACATTTTTTTCACTTACAATTTCCACCAAAAGGGCCATTCATTCACCACACTTTCTAAACCTTACTTTTCTCTCATACAAAATAAATTTTTCTTTGCTGTCTCGGTCAAACCTTATTTCAACCATCTTTCACGTATAAAACCACCACTACCATTCATCTCTTCACAAGAACTCAAAAGTCATACCAAAACCGTTCTTCCATCTATATTAAGTTGTCAAAAAATCATGAACATGGCCAATATCACCCCTATTCCATGTTTGGCTGACTGGGCTTGTGGAATCCTCCTAGTTGGCACTAAATCTTCTTATGTGGCGCTTGCTGACTTGGAAAGCTTGGAAAAACTTGAAAAAATAGCAATTTTCTTAACTTGCAAAACCAGGTCTCGAACCCTGGTCAAAAGGGTGAATGGAGCACTACCCTACCACAAAGCCATCAATGTTATATTGTTAACATGGCCAAGGCAATGTATATCTTTAGATGTTCAATTTTCAATTAATTAACTAATGGTATAGAGTATAAATAATATTATTAATTATTTGTTTATTAATATTTAGGAGATATTAATATATTACTTTATTTATTTATTATTAATATTTATATATTACTTTATTTATTATTAATATATGTTAATATATACGTTTATTATTTTATTATTACTATTTATATATTACTTTATTTATTTATTAATATATGTTTATATATGTATATTAATATCCTTTATTTATTTATTAATATAATATTAATAATATTAATATTTACAAAAAATAATGTTAATAATATTAATAATATATTAATAATGTTAATATAATTAGTAAGATAATAAAATAATAAACATATATATAAACATATATTAATAACAAAGTATATTAATAATAAATTAATTATATAAACATATATTAATAATATATGTTTATTAATATTTATATATTACTTTATTTATTTACTTTATTTATTTGTTATTAATATTATTTATTTATTTATTTATTTATTATTAATATTAGTTATTTATTTATTTATTTATTATTTATTATTAATATTAGTTATTTATTTATTTATTATTATTATTATTATTAATATGTTTATTAATATTTATATATTACTTAATTTATTTATTTATTTATTATTAATATTATTAATATGTTTATTAATATTTATATATTACTTTATTTATTTATTTATTTCTAATATTTAAATATTACTTTATTTATTTATTTATTTTATTTATTATTAATATTACTTAAGTATTTATTATTAATATTATTAATATGTTTAGTAAATAAATTAGATAATGTAAATTAAAATAGAATAAATAATTAAATCAAATTAAATAGTGTAAATATTGTATTTTAAAATAAATAAATTAATTAATAATGTAAATTAAAATAAATAAATTAAATTTCATAATTTAATAAATTTAATAAAATAATGTAAATAATGCATTTTAAAATAAATAAACAAATTAACAATGTAAATTAAATTAATAATGTAAATTAAATAAATAAATAAATTCAATCCTAAGCATCACACAGTATGTAATATATATTAAGCATTCGTTGTAATTTAAACAAACAAACATGATGGATGGAGTAGTTGCATGCACGCTCATTAACCCATAGTGAAGGGGTTCGAAACCTGGTTTTGTCAATTTATTTTTCAAGTTTTTCTAAGCCAGCAAGCCAGCGTGTCACTTATGCCATCTCATCTAGAAGATTCTGTCCACATAGACAAATGCCAAGGAATCTTCCTCCATAAGGTTACCCATTGGAGAATCTTTTTTTGTTAAGGGGCAAAGACTAAATTTTTTTTTAATAAGGGGGAAAACCAAAACACGCTAATTTGGCAAGGGGTGAAAGCTATTTAACCCTATAATTTTTTTCATATTACTATTTATTTTTTTCATAGAAGATGAAAGAAGAATAAAAGTCCGGATTCAAGCGTCGTTCACAACCTCCTCCGTCAAATCTACCGCGTGAAGCCCTTACCACACGGATAATAACTACCGTGTGATTCACACAATCGCCAGCCGAAGACAACCGCGAGCTGCCTATTGGTTTACCGCGAAGAACAAATTTGAAAAACAACGACCGACACCACCATGCGTGACTCCGAGCATCCTACATTATTTTTGTGCAGTTTTCCAACATTTTTCCTTCATTAACCTTTAATTGTTTTATTAACCATTAAATTAACCAATTAACAAATAATAATTAGGATTAGGGTTTAGATTAACAAAATAATTTTCTTTCTAACATCCAATTAATTTAATTAATTAGGTTTTATTTATTTAATTTATTTAATCGTTTAATTAATTTAGTTACCATAAAATCATAAAAAATACAAAAATATTTAAATTTAGGTTTAATTGATTCAAATTTTGACATTAATTTTAATTAACCTTAATTAGAGATTTAATTGGACTTGATTTGATTTAATTGAACATAACTAGCTAATTAAATTTATTTCATTAATTAATTAGATTTAGGTTTATTTTTAATCATTAACTTAGGTTTAGATTCAATAGGCTTTGTGAATCGTTTCGGAATCGCTTTGTGAATCGTTTCGGAATCGTTTCGGGAATCACTTCGTGAACACTTCGTTTCAGCTATTTAGGTGAATGCTATGGTGAATGTCATTTGGGTGAAGTGTTGAACACCTATTAAATCAATTATCAATATATTTTACCATTTTCTTAAATAAAAAATAATAATGATAATAAATCTTATAGTAGTAAAATATAATTTTACCATTTTCTTAAATAAATAATAATAATAATAATAATAATAATAATAATAATAACTCTTATAATAGTAAGATATATTTAATATAGTTTAGTTTTTAATTTTACTGTTTTCTTTTTTTTACAATATATTTTTTGGTTGATAATTTTTTTTAACCAATAGGCTTTGATTAATTTTTTTTGTTTGATAATTGATTTAATAAAATAAATAATTAGTTTAATATTTTTTGAAAATAATAATTAATTATTGAATTATTAATATAAAATAAAATAGAACCATAAATATTAATATTTATTTATTTTACCAATTATGGTAATTAATATCAAATAAAAAATAATTGAAACATGAAACAAATAAATATTTTAAAAAATAAACAATGTAAATAGATTAAGAGGGAAAAATAAGAGAGAAAAACAAATAGATTAATAATCTTAGTGTCGGATAAGCCGCCACTATAAAAAGCTAAATTTCCTTTTGCGCCAAATTGAAAAGAAGAGGGAAAAACAAAAAAATAGTACATTAATAACGGTAGCGTCAGCATGACCGACATTAAAACAAAACCTAAAAATTAATCCAGCGCCATACTGAAAAAGAAGAGGGAAATAAAATACAAAACAATAAAAGAAGAGGAAAAAAATAATTTAATGGTTAGCGTCGGTTGCATCGACACTAAAAGTCAAATAAATTAGCCATCCTATTCTAGCACCAAACGTATGAAGAAGAGGGGAAAAATAAATAAATAAATAAATTAGGCAATTAATACGTAGCGTCGGTCCGGTTGTGGCTAATTAATTAATAAAAATAAAACTAAGAAGAAACTGATGGGATAACACTTAGCTTCGACTTAGCGGGTGTAGCCGACACTACAGTTACTACTGAGCGTCAGTGTTAGGGGCCGACGCTAAAAATGGGTTGCTAAAACTATGTTTTCTAGTAGTGTAAGGTGACGCTGGTGGCGAATCCCGTCGGAGAAGACGAGCGGAAATCTCTCTGGCGGTGGCGGTTCGCTTCAAGTTATCCCCCATTTTTCTTACGTGTCGCGTGCCTATTGGTATTGTTTTCCATTATTTTGGCTTTTTGTCTTTATTTAAATGATTGCTGAGCGCGTTGTCCAAATCTGATTGGCCCTGGCTTTTTCTTTTGTCTTATATGACTTAAATGAAACTTGACCAATTGATACCCTTGGTGCATGGATGTGTCACGTTGTTTAGGTGAATAAAATCATAGGTTAGTGAATAATGATATACTAATTGATAAAATGGAATTGGAAATAGGATAAAATGGTTTTGATTGCTTGGGCCTGAGCGTTTTTTCTGATCACACTCCCTATTTGGTGATACCCGCGCATATTTCATTATCATGGGCTTAGCCATTTTCGTTTCCACACCCGCCTAAGTAATGGGCCCAATGCGCCAATAACATGAATTCAGTTCACATAATAACTACTGTTACACCCCTTGCTAGTTTTCCTTCATGAATAATAAAAATTTGTTTTCTTTTTATTTTTGCTTCTTAATTCAATTTCCATGAAATAAATTGATAAAAAAAGGAAGTTTCTTGAATAATTAGATTTTTAGGACTTTATAGTTTTTTAGTTAGTTTTTTAATTGATTTGTTTGGTTTTTGATTGGTAAATAATCATAAAAATACTTAGTTCTTAGTTTTAATTCAAAAAATAGTTTCAAGCTTAATAAAAATACAAAAATACTTGTGAATATTTTATTGAGTAGTGTAGAATTTATTTTCCTTATTTTTGTGTATGTGAATAATTTGTACTATTTGAAATGCCCAAAATACCCCTTGTCGTTAAAAGTTGATTTAGGTCAACTTAAATGACTTTCTTCTATCCGTTTTACTTAGTATACTCCATTAGAGCATTAGATATCTTAATTAGGACTTAGACTTTCATAAACAATAACGATTAGGTTAGTGGATTAGGATAGTCTCCCTTATTCATTTTCTTTTCTTTTTCAACATTAAAAGACCTAATAAATACCGATGAAAATCATACTACTATTTCTTTTATATTGGGAAAGAAATGATTGGGACGTAGGCCCCGGTGTGTTTATTTTCTACTTAGTGGGAGAGAAATGATTGAGGTGTAGGCCTTAATGTATTTCTTAACCGCTACTTAGAGAAATGATTGAGGTGTGGGACTTGGTGTATTTCTCTAAATACTTAAACTTTTTGGTATGATCCAAGTCACAAATAAATTCCCCTTTAAAAGACACCAATCGAAAACACTCAAAGTACTTAATAAAGCTTCAAATCTAAACAAAGTAAGGAAGTGGTGAGAAGCCTTGTTGTGGGTTTTATTCATCATGGAATTACATCAAAAAATACACACCAAATCCTTTCTTTTTCTTTTGCCTCGTAGGCACCTAAGGGCATGTTATTTCCGCTTGTAAGCATGTTATTTTGCCTCGTCCCTTATGCAAGAGCGTGAACGTTAATGCCGCCCAACTAAAAAACACAAAAACAAACAGAAAATCTTGAGCCGAACTACGACGCTCTGATTCCTGAAAAGGATACGTAGGCATCAAGTCGCGGGGCTTAAACAAACACAATTGTAAATATTTTTTCTTTTCCTCGTGTTTATTTTGCATGCATTTGCATTAGGCTTTATACATAGATACGCCCTTTAGATAAAAACAAACATAGGTGGATACCGTCGAGTACGACGGACATGAGGGGTGCTTGCACCTTCCCCTTGTGTAACCTGTAACACCCGTATAATTTTGATTTTTAATTTAATTGGAATATTGAATTAATAATTAGAATTATTAAAGATTTTATGAAAATAATGGTTTATGGCATTTGGGCCATGTGAGAAAATAGTAAAAGACGGGGGGTGAAGTGTAGTAAGGCTCTTTACTAAATTTTTATTATTATTTTCATAAAATACTTGGAATTGGGAAAGAAGCAAGATAACATGAAAAAGTGAAGGTTTGGAACACGAAGAACGTGAAAGAGGAACAAAGAGGAAGAGACCAAAGATCAAGAATTTTGCTAAGGTAAAGGGGGACTCTCCAATTAATCTCTATTATCGTATTATGAATAATAGTGTGGATTAGGAGTATTGTTTGGATTAATTGATTCTATATTTTGGATTTTCTGTTGTGTTCATCAATTGGATTGTAATTTTGACTGTTAATCCCTAATGACTGAATAGATTAGATTGTGATGAGTAAAATCGACTGTAGAATCATAAATTGTTGATGTTGGGTGGTTTCTATGTGTTTAGAAATGTAGAAATACTGGTTTTTGATCCAAATTGCAGACTGTACAGGTGAAATCGCGAGGAAGACGAATGGGTAAGTTGCAGATTTTGAGAACTTATGCTCGTTCACGTATGGTACGCGTATGATACGCATATAAGGGGGTGGTACGCGTATGATACGCTCCCCAATTGTGCAGCAGAATGCACTTTCTGCTCATACGCGTATGATACACGTATGGTGCCTGGTTGGTACGCATATGGTCTTGTGGTACGCGTACGTGTGTGTTTTATATGGAAACTTGTTCTGCTCATACGCGTATGACACGCGTATTGTGCGTGTTTTGTGATTTCTGGCTCTGTTGGTACGCGTATGGCCAGCGTGAGCTGCAGATTTTGCTGTTTTGTGATTTTGGAGGTTTGACGACGTGTAACTTTTAAGGTGATGAATCTGTATGAATTATTGTTATCTGATTTGTTGAATGATGTAAAGTATATATGAACATACTTGTTAATGATGATGATGATGAGTGATGATGATGAATGAGTATAAGATGATGCTACTCATAGCATGATGATGATGATAGTATGTTGTATATATATGTGGCATGCATTCATAGTCATTTGACGAGGGCTGAATCCTAATGATGAGAGGATTCAGTGAAGGGCAAGGTTCCCACTGTGTGGAGTCTGTGCTGGCAGGGCCGTATCTGAATTATGATAGATCGGTCGGTGGGTTTTCCCATTGATGATGTTGGTACCGCGTGCATAGTGTCAGTCTCATACATATGCATGATTTTTGTAACATGATTAATATATGTTATGTGATGACTTGATGTCTTTGAATGT
Organism: Vicia villosa; assembly: GCF_029867415.1. NCBI lineage: Eukaryota > Viridiplantae > Streptophyta > Magnoliopsida > Fabales > Fabaceae > Vicia > Vicia villosa. The sequence goes on from NC_081183.1 coordinate 71,435,852, forward strand.
GTGACGATGATGTGTCTGAATATGAAACGATTGGGCGAATGATATAAGTATGATATATTGTTATTTATGATGCAATAACATTGGTTAACTGTGATGAGACTCACCCTTACTTGTTGTCATTTTCAGATTGAGGATAGCAGCGCGACTTGGTGAGGATTAGCTCATAAGTCGGTTTAGTTGTTGTGTCGGTGTCATGCTCTGATAGATGTAACACTGGGAACACGATGTTTTGAGTTTTCGATTATAACTCTATTTGTTTATTTTGTTTGAAGTCTGATACATTAATGATGTAATGTTGTCTTGATGATTCAATTCCGCTGTGTAAACATGATTTTTAACTAATGAGTTACAATCAGATGTTTTCAATGAATGCATGACAAATGCCGATCGTGTGTTATCTTTTATTTATGAATTGTGGCACCTCTTTACATGTGTCATACCCCAAAATTTGCCCATCTTATCTCTCCTAACAAACTCAAAACAAAGTACAAATCTCAAAGAACACCTTTATAGGGTTAAAATGGAGAAAGATATACATGGCTGAAGTCGAGCAATTTTTAAGAAACACATGAAAACTTAATTGAAGAATTTGGCATTTTTGGACTAATGGGCCCATGTATTGGACTTCAAACATGAACGTAACTTAAATAAAGGCTGTTATACCCCAAAATTTGCCCACATATTTTTTCAAATTAAGAGTCTCATATAATTATGGATTATTTCAACAAATATCCTAACATATGAAACACTTAGTTTTTAGAATTTTTCTTATACGGTAATTTGGCTTGCAGTTGAATTTATTCTTACGCAAACGCCAGATACTGTTTATTACTTCACACATGCTATTTATTTATTTACAGATAAATAGTACTGACACAATTGGTACAGAGTTAAATCTTTTTGCAGGCGCAGAATCAGGAAACTCAGACTGTACTGGTAACAAGTAGATTATTATTATCTTTTGTTTCCCACTAATTTTTGTACTATATTCCATTATTTTCAAAAATCTTTTCAAATCTCTTTTTCAAAAATCAAATCTCTCTTTTTCCCAACACTATCATACACTTTCTTTCAAATCTTACTTCCACTCAAATTTTCCTTTTGTACGGAATCACATCATTCCCCAACGTCTCTATCCTTCTTTCCATTCTATAAATACCTCCCATTTTCTTCCATAAAATCTCACATCAAATTCTAACTCATCTTTCAAAGTCCTACCTCATATCTATTTTCTCTTCTTCCCTGACAAGAATGGCAAAGTGGATAGAGACACTGTTTCTTACAGTCATCACCATTGCTACGGTGATCATGACTTTCTTCTGCCTGCATAGTCCTGAAGAGTGTGGACCTGCAATGGTTGCACTCCCAATCATCTACATGTTATTGTTCATAGCATGGGTCATTAACCGTCATTCTTAAAATTTGCCGTATTTCTTATTTCTTAAATGTACCGTTTATTTGTCGTACTGTTCAATATAGTATGTAATATTTGTGCTGTCAGTATTAAATGTTGTACTATTTGTCATAATATTGCTTAATTACTAAGATAATATTTTGTGTGTTTTCTTCCAGTCAAATATTCCTATTTCTGTGCATTAAATGATTTTTCAGGGTTATTATTGGTAATTTTGCCCGCGTACCGTAAATATTAGTTATTTATTATGTCTATGTTTTTTTTAACAAGTCATGTAAATAAACTTTCATTTTTCACATAAAACAAAAACAAAAAACAACAAAAAAGAAAATTAACTTTGACTGTTGATTTTTCACTCTAACTGCTACGTCAATACCTGAACAGTCAGTTGACAGCCAAACTGCTGGCAGTACAATTCTCAGTGTTTTGTACCATCAATCAAATCAATCTTTCACAATTCAAAATTCCAAGATCTTTGTGATAGAAGTCTTCTGAATATCACGCGATTAGCAGAAACTCAGCACTGCACAAAAATCAGGTACGCTTAACTGTCTCCTACACAAACAGTCCCTGACTAGGGTTTTCTTGTTTTTACAGGAGAAACAAGTTTTTGAGAGCTCAAATGGATTTCATACACATCCATATATCTCAAAGTACCATCATACAAATTTTCAAACTTCAATTCACTCAGACGCACCGTCAGCAGCTCAAACAGTCAACAGACGACCCGTTTGACCAAAAAAGTCAACAGACAGTCAAAAATGAAATTTTTTGTCAAAGTCCATATTTTGTCAAAGGATTCATCATTTGATCATTGGATGATCATAATTCATCAAGGAAAGATCAAAAATCAACAAAACCCTAAGATTCAAAATTAGGGTTTTTACCTGAAAAGTCAACTCAACTTTGACTGATCATAACTCTCTCATCCTTCATCCAAAGAATTCAATCCAAAGCTTATTTTGAAGGAAATTCAATTATCTTTCAAATGCCACTGATCCCATGGTCATTGGATTCACCATTTGAAAAATATGACCAAAGACATTACAGGTCATTTTCAAAGTCAACAAAAAGACACTTTTTTCAAAAGGACACACAAGGAGCATCAAAAATCATTTTGACATGAGACCAAAGACATTGGTTAGAGGACTCTTTAAGGTTTCCAAAAAGTGCAAGAACTCCTTCATATGACAAAAATTGAGGGATTTACACCTTGTTGAAGTTGGCTAAATTTTGGGAAAATGCATGAAATCAACATTGCTCAAAAATGTATTTTTTCCAAATGGGGCCAAGTTTTCAGCATTCAAACATCATTTCCATGATATTATGGGCCTCCCACGACCAAGACAAGGCCCACACCTTTTTTATCCATTTTTGGCATAATTTTATCTTATTTTAAGATTAAATTAAAAGGAAAATGGATGGATAATGGGTAGCTTGATTTCCAAGCATGACTCACCCAAGGAATCTTCATCTTTCTGCAGAGAATTGAAGAGCAAGGCAGGTGCATTGAAGACAAGAAGACTTGGTCAATAATTCAAAGCTTTTTTAATATAAAAAATGCAAGAATTCCACAAAGGCAACTAGTTGCTTCTTAGCTTCAATTCTAAGCACTCAATGCTTATAAATAGCCTAGCATGCTTCAGTAACAAGGGGAGACGAATCAGAAACAAAGCCTTGCTCATAATACACTTGTAACCACTTGAAAAATTTCAAAGAAAATTCAAATTCGAGTTTTTAATTTCAGTCAATTTCAATACAAACTAAGCATTCAAAAATCATCTATGAGCTTCACTGAAGCTATTCCAATCAATTGCAAGTCTTAAACCTCACTGAATCGAGCTATACAGGTCACGATTTGTCCAAACTAAAACTGACTTGTATCTCATAACACAAGCATATCTAGCACGATGTAGACATATATTTGGACTTGGTGTGGTGTGTAGATCATTTCTGGAACTTTAATTAAGTTTTAGACGCTTATACACGAAGTTACCATTTTAGGGTTCATAACCTAAAATTTAGGGCTTTCTGAAATAGGCAAAATTAGAAGTTCTAAATAGCATCATTGAACTCGCATGAACAAGACGAATTAAATGGTGGCATCGCGCCAAATTTATGTTGTTGTTTGCTTGTATTCGCTATTATTAACAGGTGTAAAAGATTGGAGTTTTTACACCACCTGCAAATGAACGGTGTAAAAGCCCATCTGAAGGTTGAAGATGATGCGTGGCGTCCTCTGATTGGTTGGGAGGCGCGCGCGTGTTTTTTAAATTAACTTTGGATTCAGTGTTTTGCAGGTACGTCACGTGCCATGGTCCCTCACCATCTGGGCCTTCTGATCCACTTGCCAGCTCATCCAACGCGCCAGACAAAGCAGTCCTTACCATGGACTCTCAATCCAACCACACCTGATCAGTATCCTTTTCTTTTCTATTTTTATTTTAATTTCTTTGTTAAATTAATTAAAAATAGTTTTAAAAATCCAAAAAATACACAAAAAATATTTTTAGACTTCTAAAATAATATATTATTTTCTGAAATAAAAATATTTTATTTTTCTTCAAAATTTCAATATTTTGTATAATTAATTAGTATATATATTTATATATTTGCTTTTTAATTATTCTAACCAATCAAAAATCATAAAAAAATTGTTCTTCATGTTAAATATTGTTTATATATTATAAACTAATTTTGTACATATTTTGAATAATTTTCTTTTTAAGTTTTAATTATTTGTGTAATTATTTGCATAATTATGTTTTAATTAGCTTAAATCAATTTCAAATCAATTTCAAAAATTCCAAAAAAAAATTAGTTTTGTTTTAAAATTAATTGAAAAATATTTTGTACATATTTTAAACTTAATTTCTAGGTTTAAATCTATTTTCATCTTTTTTCTTCATTTTAATTTAATTAATCATGCATTAATTATAATTAAAATAAATCATAAAAAATCCAAAAAACATGCCTTTTATTTTTCTTGCAATTTAAATTCCTAGATAAATGTATAGGATGTCAAATTCATGTAAATAGGCTAGTTTACATTTCCTGCACAATCGATGTAATAGCGTAGATTTACTTTCCGCACTTTACATTTCCGCATTTTAATTTCCAGCAAATATAAACTGCGTGTATGTCAAAGATAAAATTGAACCGTTAGATCACTAACTTCAAAGATAAAATATCTGAATACAATCACAATCACACTTGCACCTCTTAAGGTAATCCCTTCTCATTCTTTTCAAAATCAAAGTCAAAATTCCACTGTTTTGAGTACAAAATCGAACCTTGCGTTTATATCCGGTGAAAGGATAGATTTTTAAAGGAAATAAGGATAAAGACCTTACAACTCAGGGTAGACCTCATAGTTTGCTTGCTCAAATCAAAACAAACAAAATTCTCATACACTGTTGTTTTTTCAAAACTTTCCAAAAAAGACAATACTTTGTATACATCCAAACACGGATTATTACAAAGTTAACGTTCTTTTCAAAACATCTTTCGAAAGATAAACAAGCATTTTGTATACATCCACACACGGATCATTACAAAATTCAAATTACAAAGGTATTTGAAACCACATATGAGCAATTTCAGAGCAATTGAAAAGTGATCGAAAAACAAGTGAGCTAAGCAAACTTAAGAGCCCATGGATAACCATGGATACAAAGGGTGCTAACACCTTCCCTTTGTATAACCTACCCCCTTACCCAGAATTTCTTAAAGGTCTTTTTTCTGTTTCTTTTATAAACCTTTCCTTAATTGGATAAAATAAAAGGTCGGTGGCGACTCTGTGAATTTTCAAAAAAATGCGAAAGCATTAAGCGATAAAAAAGAGTCAGTTCACGTATCTCTACAGAACAGAGGTATGGCCCGGGATTAAAAAACGGAGGTCCACAAAGGCCCATAATGATATTCACTTGTTTTTATAAATTTATTTATTTATTTTGATTTTATTCTTTTAAAATTTCAATAAATCAAATAAAATATAAAAATACTTGAATTAATTCATGGAAATTTATTTTTAATCATCTAATAGGTCCACAAATCAATTCCTTTTCAATTTTGTGATTTTATTTATTATATTCTTGAATTTATCTTTTTAAATTCAAATTAAAGTAACTAAATCATAATTAAATGAGGAAATATTATTTGACCAATTCTCCAATTATTCAATCAATCCAAAATAAATATGGGACCAAGAAAAACGTAAAAAGAAGAGTGGAAAATAGAATGAGCCAAAAGGAGCAAGATTTGATACAAAATTCGAATCAAATATTTTTCAATTTCCACTTCATTAAGATTGGATTTCTTTCCAAAATAGATGACCTAATTGGTCCCTCTATATATTCTCCACAACACCACAGCACAAGGGACGAAAAATTCTGAAGGAAATAGGGTTTCCACAAGTGACAAAAATTAAGAAAGTTGCAAAAATCATATCACAAGGTCAAGCAAGTTTCGAACCCGGGCAGCCATCCCATTCACTTCTCGAGGTAATTTGGGAAGGGAATAGAACCGCTAGGCTTAAGCTTCGAAGCTCGTAACACACGTTGCCATGGCTAGGGCACAATTTATTTTCTTGTTCGTATTGCAACTTACAGGCAGTATTTGTCCAAATAGATGGCACCACTAGATTCCTAGCTTGTTAATTAGTGTATCTGGGTCGCTACGTTCGCGTGTTTGGATCAATTTTGCAGGTTTTAACATTCCAGAAAAATTGAAGGTTTATCCGCAGGAAATTCCACAACAAATTTCGAAGCAAAATCCGCAGGTATGCGGGTTGAAGATGATGAATAGAAGCTTGGACTCCTTGACCACGCGTGGGAGAATGTGATTCGCCGGTCAACTAACCCAGCCACTCTCTCCTTTGTTCATTGGTTCGCGCATACTCACGTGGGCCCAGCGCTGGTTTGGTCTGACTTTTCCATTCAATTACGTTTGTTTTTATATAGTCTGTTGCAGCTATTATATTATCAACATAACATTGATGGATGGTTGGCCAAAGGAGAGTTGTGTTAATCTCAGTGACAAGGGATCGAGTCCCCTCTACGCCAAAATTTTTCTCCAAATTCTTATCATAATTCCTGCGCTTCTCATGCACAAGGGCACACCGTGCGGCCTCAGCGCCAAGCCGTCAGATCTTCACCCAGTCAGATCCAACGCCCTACAAGCTGATGGTCCACCATACTCCTCCACAAGCTAGCCACACTAAATCAGCTAAGTTCTTATCTTTATTTTTATTTTATTATACATTTATCTTTTATTTCTTTTTTCTATTTTATTGCAATTATTTATTTGTTTTACTTATAAATTGTTTATCATAAATAATAGTTTTATAATTATTTTATTTAATCAAAACTCGACTTTTTCTCGAAAAAAATAAAAATTTCTTTTACAATAATAATTTAATTAAGTTTCTTAGTTAATAATTGTTTTGGGGCTAGTTAAGTGTTTTAATACTTTAAACCCCGATTTTATCATGATCACTAATTGGTAGGTGTTATCCACTAACACGTTTCCGTATAAACCTCTTTTGGGTCACAATAAGTTTTCTTAAATACCCTTCTTAGGTTTAGGGTTAGGGTTTTGTAAACCTTTAGGGTTTTTAATCAATTAGTGTTTAGATCAGTCAATGCACTAACCTTTTTTTTTTCTAGCACAATTTTCAGGATTAACCAAGATCCTCCGATTACACGCCCTGGCAATCGAAAAGCTAAGTTTTAATCCTTTTGTTATTCAAATAATATTATAATTTTTAAATTAAAATTAGGGTTTCTCTTCAAATGCCATTGAACTTCTCATGCACTCATCCCTTTTATTCATCTTCTGTTTAATTCCCAGATGATTAGAGTTAATCAAGGTTCAAGGAAGATTGGGGCGGAGATCAAGATAATTAAATTATTTATATTTCTTATTTTCCGTTTTAATTCCCCCACCCCGCAGGTGTTTATTGTAATAGCGTAGGTTTTAATTCTTGCCTTTAATTTCTGTCATTTTAACTGCGTGGTTAGTAATCTTAGGGAGTGCAAGCCTTGTTTAAAACAAATTAGCTCACTAATTATAAGATAAATATCTGAATTAACCACCTGATTGTGCCACACACGCACCTTTAGGGTAACCTCTCTTGTTGCCTGTTGCCTTTAAATTGTTAAAATAGTCAAGTCCCTCGATTCCGAGGATACCTAAAGCAAGGTTGCCTACAGATATTAAAAATCATCTAGTCCCTCGAAGTTGCCTCGGTAAAAGATGATTGTCCCAAATTGCTAAGGTATCCTCGCATGATGCCTAAAAAGATTAATGACTATTATATCCTTCCCTTAGACTACCTGCCCTCTTTATGGCATGGGACAGTCTTGTGGCGAACGATTATCCACGATGACCCTTCGATGACCCTTCACATCCAATTGAAAGGCTTCCTACCCTCTTATGGTACGGATAGACCCTATCGCCTCGAAAAGCTAAAAGAACAATTCGTCTCACTTAGGGTAGTTGCTATTAGTTGCTTGCTCTAAATTTAAAAATCTTTTCCCACTCTTTCCAAATCAAATTCAAAAAGACTACGCTTATTTACAAGCTAAAGTTCTTCTTCGAAAATCTTTTCAAACCATTCAAACATTTCAAACAATTCAAAAGTGAGCTAAGCAATTAAGAGCCCATGGAAAACCATGGATACAAAGGGTGCCTTACACCTTCCCTTTGTATAACTTACCCCCCGAACTCAAAATCTTTTTAAAAGGTATTTTCCTGTTCTTTTAGCCTTTCCTAAAATTGGATAAAATAAAAGTCGGTGGCGACTCATGCTTTACCGCAACATTTTCAAATAAAAGTCAGTTCACCGTATTACAGAACTGGCGACTCTGCTGGGGATGTATTTCGATAAAAGAGGGGTTACCTTAAAAGTTTAGGAATCATTTAAATGTTTTCTATTTGTTTGCTTTGCTTGTTTTATTTTTCAGGTTTGTCTTGGGAAAACTGAAGGACGGATCCTATTCCCGGATTCAAGAACACTTAAGTTTAGGAGCGGCATAGTCATGGAGACCCCCCTTGTGCATGCTTGGGGTTGGTCAAAATGAAGTTCGCACTTGAATTAGGCCTCCACTGGTTATTGTGTACCTCTTTTTCATGAGAGAGGTTTACGCATGTATCTTTGGGTGCGTCGGAGCTCAGGGACCTTTAGTCACCTTTAACCCATCTTAAAATTTTAGGAACGTAGTGGGGGGGCTATTCTTGGTGCATGCCAAGTTATGGTCGCTACCCGATACTACAGCTCAGGTAGGTTTCTTCCTAAAGTATCATTGCGTGGTATGCATGTACCATGTTCGAGGGTGCTTTAGAGGGGGCTGACAATTCTGAGTCACTTGGTAGAACCTGTTGCTGAAATCTCTTTATCCATAGAAATACCCTTGGGAAGGACACCTGATCAGACCCCATGCAAGCCTTAAGCCAAAAATTGTGTGACTTGTGTGACTTGTCTGTGCTTTCCACTAACCCTTTGATTTTCTTGCAGGTTTTTCTTGTGGGACTCACTCGTCTTTACCATCTTACACTTTTCCTGATGCATTGCATAACATCATGACATCATGACATCATAAGCATAACATGATTTAACTAACCCTTTCAAGGATCTTAGGAATTTAGGGCGCACAATTTGAGGTGCTCTTATCAAGGACTGAATCCCTATCAAGGGGCAAGTGTATTTATTTTCCTCTGGCCACATACCTTCCAATTCAGAGACTCAACATCTATCAAGGGGCAAGAGGATTTATTTTCCTCTAGCCATGTACCTTCAAATTCAGAAGTTCCCGAATCAGAGGCTATGACCCACTGGATATGGTGAGCTTGATTCCCATAGAAGAACATCCAAAAAATAAGAGTTCTTCAAACGAAGAAGCGATCGAATCATGTTCCAATGTTGCTAACTAAATTTCCAAAGATCCTTGGAAGTATTGCATCTGCATTCATAACATTGCATCACAGGTTTCCACCACAGGTTTCTTACCACCTTGCTGTTTATTTCAGCATCATGAATCTCGAGCAATCAGTCAAAGACCTTCAAGCTCAGAACGCCCAGTTTCAAGATCTGATCCTGAACCTGTCTAAGGGGCAAGATGAACTGAAAGCACTCCTGACCAAGAAGAAGAAGAAGGGTAAGAAGACTCTGGGGAAAAAGCTTAGACCGATCTTGCAACTCAGGGATGCTGAACCCTCTGAAGACAGTGATGAGGATGAGCAAGATGATGATGCTAGTATCAAAACTGATGCAAAAAGTAACCATGATTCTGCCAAACCCTTTGAAGAAGAAGAGGACTATCACTGTGAGGATGAACATCCTGATGACAAATACAAGATGTTAGAAGAGCGTCTGAGAAGCGTGGAAATTCAGAAGGTACCTGGGCTGGATTTTGAAGAGCTTGGACTCGTTCCTGGGGTCGTTATTCCTCCAAAATTCAAAACTCCCTCCTTTACTAAGTATGATGGAGTCTCCTGTCCTAAACTACACTTGAGGTCTTATGTAAGGAAGATTCAACCTCATACTGCTGATAAGAAGCTTTGGATCCACTTTTTCCAAGAGAGCTTATCTGGAACTCAGCTCGAATGGTACTATCAATTGGAGAGTGCCCACATCCGTACCTGGGAAGATTTGGTTGTTGCTTTCTACAAGCAATACCAATATAATTCCGATCTCGCACCAACTCGAATGCAACTACAAAACATGTCTATGGGCTCTAATGAAAGTTTCAAGGAGTATGCTCAGAAATGGAGAGATCTAGCTGGAAGAGTCAAACCCTCTCTAGCTGACAGAGAATTGGTCGATATGTTCATGAGTACACTGACTGGTCCTTTTTATAGCCATTTGCTGGGAAGTTCATCATCTGGATTCACTGAACTCATACTGATTGGGGAACGTGTAGAGAGTGGCATTCGAAGTGGTAAGATTCAAGTGGCTGCATCCTCAGGTACTACAAAGAAGCATTTCAATGGGAGGTCAGATTCCAATGCTGTGTATGGGCAGAAAAGGATAAACCATGATCAATCTATTGGGGCAATTCTGAGCTCCACACCGGCGCCTCAACAAGGCCGTCAAAACAAAGAAGATCCACCAAGACGGCAATTCACAAAGATCAATATGTCGTTAGCTCAAGCTTTACAACATCTGCTAAAGGCAAATTTGGTTACCCTGAGGGATCCTCCTAAGAATCCTAACACCTCTGCTCCTAGCTACAAACCCAACGCAAGATGCGCATATCATTCTAATAGTCCTGGACACGACACAGAGAATTGTTGGCCGTTGAAGAACAAGATCCAAGATATGATCGACGCTGGCGAAATTGAGTTCGACACCCCTGCAACTCCTAATGTGATCATTGCTCCCATGCCTAATCACAACAAGATTTCTAATGCTATGGATGGCTAGAAGGATAAACTTTTTAGATCATTAGATTTACTTTTGTTTGCAATTTCTATTCTGTTTGTTTAAACATTCGACTTATGATAGACATTATCTGTTTTAATAATTATCATCAGTGCATTGCATATGTTTGTCTTGAATACATTATTTCGTTATCACTCATTTTAAATTGCGTATTTACTTTGCATATGTTTTGTGTTTATTCAACTCTTGCTAAAGTTGTATACCTTTTGAGGGAGGATGACGAAAATGATACCGCAACCTCATACAGTATGCTTTGAACAGACTATGCTGACGATGTACAGGCATTGTTTCAATTCCTAAACAGTGGAGATATAAGGATGATAATCCCTCGTCAACCCTTTTGAGCCTAAGAAGTAGAAGTTTCTTCCTTGTACTAATTAAAACCCTTGATCATAACCTGGGGCAGGGTAGTTCTTAGTTAATTTGGCTGTGCATTCTATTTCAAGAGAATCATTCCGTACACCTTCCAACAAAGGTTTCAAACACAAGCGTTCATCCGCACACATCAAAGAATTGTTGGAGATGTCAATGATGGTTCATCAATCATCAAACAAGGCAGTCAATATCTTTCAAAAGAAGAAAAAATGAAAAAACACATATACGAAGAAAAGCCTGCTAAGTCAAAAAAATCAAAGGAGGACTTAGACAAAAAATCAAGGCATCCCGCTGACTGTAAGCTCAAAATAGACAGTTCAGGCAAAAGTTAGGGATATCAAAAAGATGAAAACAGAGAAGTCAATAAATTCCTGAACAACACAATGTTGTGACTACCAAAAGGAAGAAGTGACTGCCATCTCAAAAGTTCTCTTTGTTTACGAACCATCAACATTATCGAAGGCGCAAATCCAGAAATCTCTTGGAACCCGAATGCATAAGTTGAATTAACTGAGTTTAGGACTGAAGATCATCACGAAGAGGGGTGGGTATAAATAAACTTTGAGCCTTTATCCTTTGCTTCTTAAACCGTGAACCAAGCCACATTACAACCCTTGAAAGTCCTAATTGAAGCATGGTTAGTTCAAAAGCATATTGTCACCAAAAGGGTATCCTGACTCCTTAAGGTTTACCATAAATGCCGAGTTGATGTCACATTTTTACAAACGGCACATTGTTATAAATATCATGTTCCTACAAATGTCGTGTTTTTACATCTCCTGCTTTAATGTTTTTCAAAAACTCAAGACAAACGTATGTGTTATACCCCAAAATTTGCCCACATCTTTTTTCAAGAAAACTCCAATCTGAAAATTAAGAGTCTCATATAATTATGGATTATTTCAACAAATATCCTAACATATGAAACACTTAGTTTTTAGAATTTTTCTTATACGGTAATTTGGCTTGCAGTTGAATTTATTCTTACGCAAACGCCAAATACTGTTTATTACTTCACACATGCTATTTATTTATTTACAGATAAATAGTACTGACACAATTGGTACAGAGTTAAATCTTTTTGCAGGCGCAGAACCAGGAAACTCAGACTGTACTGGTAACAAGTAGATTATTATTATCTTTTGTTTCCCACTAATTTTTGTACTATATTCCATTATTTTCAAAAATCTTTTCAAATCTCTTTTTCAAAAATCAAATCTCTCTTTTTTCCAACACTATCTCCACTTTCTTTCAAATCTTACTTCCACTCAAATTTTCCTTTTGTACGGAATCACATCATTCCCCAACGTCTCTATCCTTCTTTCCATTCTATAAATACCTCCCATTTTCTTCCATAAAATCTCACATCAAATTCTAACTCATCTTTCAAATTCCTACCTCATATCTATTTTCTCTTCTTCCCTAACAAGAATGGCAAAGTGGATAGAGACACTGTTTCTTACAGTCATCACCATTGCTACGGTGATCATGACTTTCTTCTGCCTGCATAGTCCTGAAGAGTGTGGACCTGCAATGGTTGCACTCCCAATCATCTACATGTTATTATTCATAGCATGGGTCATTAACCGTCATTCTTAAAATTTGCCGTATTTCTTATTTCTTAAATGTACCGTTTATTCGTCGTACTGTTCAATATAGTATGTAATATTTGTACTGTCAGTATTAAATGTTGTACTACTTGTCATAATATTGCTTAATTACTAAGATAATATTTTGTGTGTTTTCTGCCAGTCAAATATTCCTATTTCTGTGCACTAAATGATTTTCAAGGTTATTATCGGTAATTTTGCCCGCATACCGTAAATATTAGTTATTTATTATGTCTATGTTTTTTTTTTAACAAGTCATGTAAATAAACTTTCATTTTTCACATAAAACAAAAACAAAAACAACAAAAAAAGAAAATTAACTTTGACTGTTGATTTTTCACTCTAACTGCTACATCAATACCTGAACAGTCAGTTGACAGCCAAACTGTTGGCAGTACAATTCTCAGTGTTTTGTACCATCAATCAAATCAATCTTTCACAATTCAAAATTCCAAGATTTTTGTGCTAGAAGTCTTCTGAATATCACGCGATTAGCAGAAACTCAGCACTGCACAAAAATCAGGTACGCTTAACTGTCTCCTACATAAACAGTCCCTGACTAGGGTTTTCTTGTTTTTATAGGAGAAACAAGTTTTTGAGAGCTCAAATGGATTTCATACACATCCATATATCTCAAAGTACCATCATACAAATTTTCAAACTTCAATTCACTCAGACGCACCGTCAGCAGCTCAAACAGTCAACAGACGACCCGTTTGACCAAAAAAGTCAACAGACAGTCAAAAATGAAATTTTTTGTCAAAGTCCATATTTTATCAAAGGATTCATCATTTGATCATTGGATGATCATAATTCATCAAGGAAAGATCAAAAATCAACAAAACCCTAAGATTCAAAATTAGGGTTTTTACCTGAAAAGTCAACTCAACTTTGACTGATCATAACTCTCTCATCCTTCATCCAAAAAATTCAAACCAAATCTTTTTTTGAAGGAAATTCAATTATCTTTCAAATGCCATTGATCCCATGGTCATTGGATTCACCATTTGAAAAATATGATTAAAGACATTACAGGTCATTTTCAAAGTCAACAAAAAGACACTTTTTTCAAAAGGACACACAAGGAGCATCAAAAATCATTTTAACATGAGACCAAAGACATTGGTTAGAGGACTCTTTGAGGTTTCCAAAAAGTGCAAGATCTCATTCATATGACAAAAATTGAGGGATTTACACCTTGTTGAAGTTGGCTAAATTTTGGGAAAATGCATGAAATCAACATTGCTCAAAAATGTATTTTTTCCAAATGGGGCCAAGTTTTCAGCATTCAAACATCATTTCCATGATATTATGGGCCTCCCACGACCAAGACTAAGCCCACACCATTTTTATTCAT